>NC_092710.1:81488720-81698512 GCF_047496885.1 Scyliorhinus torazame | reverse complement strand
GACTCCCCCTCTCCGAGAGAGAGGGGATTGGAGGGGAGTGGGATTGGAGGGGAGTGGGATTGTAGGGGAGTGGGATTGGAGGGGAGGGGGATTGGAAGGGAGGGGGATTGGGGGAGGGGGATTGGGGAGGAGGGGGATTGGGGGGTAGGGGGATTGGGGGGTAGGGGGATTGGGGGGTAGGGGGATTGGGGGGAGGGGGATTGGAGGGGAGGGGGATTGGGCAAGAGGGGGATTGGGGGAGAGGGGATTGGGGGGGAGTGGGATGGGGAGGGGAGGGGGATGGGGGGAGAGCGGGATGGGATTTGGGGAGGGGGATTGGGGGGGAGGGGGGAGAGGGGGATTGGGGGAGGGGGATTGGGGGGGATGGGAGAGAGGGGGATTGGGGGAGAGGGGGATTGGAGGGGAGGGGGATTGGGGGGGGATTGAGGGGGATTGGAAGGGAGGGGTATTGGGAGAGGGGTGTTGGGGGAGGGGGATTGGGGGAGAGGGGGATTGGGGGAGAGGGGAATTGGGGGAGGGGGATTGGGGAGGGGGATTGGGGAGAGGGGGATTGGAGGGGAGGGGTATTGGGAGAGGGGTGTTGGGGGAGGGGGATTGGGAGGAGTGTTGGCGAGAGGACGTTGCTGACACAGATTGATGATAATCTGATTAAAGTATCTGCTCTTTGCCCTGCAGCATTGCAGAGCGAGTAATCCCAAAATCCCTGTCAGCGAGCCACTTGGACATTAATTCACACTCCATATATCACAGCACTCAGAGAGAGCAGGCAGTGAACTCGGTGTGAGGAGACAGCCAAGGAGCAGAGGGAGTGAGAGAGACAGAGAGAGGGAGAGAGAGAGGGAGTGAGAAAGAGACAGAGAGAGAGCGAGGGAGTGAGAGAGAGACAGAGAGCGAGGGAGTGAGAGATGGAGAGAGAGAGGGAGTGAGAGAGAGACAGAGGGAGGGGGAGTGAGAGAGAGACAGAGAGCAAGGGAGTGAGAGACAGAGAGAGGGAGAGAGAGAGGGAGTGAGAAAGAGACAGAGAGAGGGAGTGAGAGAGAGAGAGAGGGGGAGAGAGAGACAGAGAGCGAGGGAGTGAGAGATGGAGAGAGAGAGAGGGAGTGAGAGAGAGACAGAGAGAGGGAGAGAGAGAGGGAGTGAGAAAGAGACAGAGAGGGAGTGAGGGAGTGAAAGATGGAGAGAGAGAGGGAGTGAGAGAGAGACAGAGAGAGGGAGAGAGAGAGGAGTGAGAGAGAGACAGAGAGAGGGGGAGAGAGAGGAAGTGAGAGAGACAGAGAGACAGTGAGCGAGGGAGTGAGAGAGAGAGGGAGAGAGACAGAGCGAGGGAGAGAGCGAGGGAGTGAGAGAGAGACAGAGAGAGGGGGAGAGAGAAAGAGACAGAGAGAGGGAGAGAGCGAGGAAGTGAGAGAGAGACAGAGACAGTGAGCGAGGGAGTGAGAGAGAGAGAGAGACAGAGAGAAAGTGAGAAAGAAAGAGAGTGAGAGAGAGACAGAGAGAGGGGCAGAGAGAGAGAGACAGAGAGAGCGGTAGAGAGAGTGAGTGACAGAGACAGAGAGTGGGACGGAGAGAGAGAGAGACAAAGAGAGAGTGAGAGAGAGGGATTGAGAGAGAGAGAGTGGGAGAGAGACAGAGAGAGGGACTGAGAGAGAGGTAGAGACAGAGAGACTGAGAGAGAGAGGCAGGAAGATAGAGCGAGAGAGAGACAGAGAGAGGGAAAGAGAGCGAGACAGAGAGAGACAGGGAGAGAGACACAGAGAGCGAGAAAGAGGGAGAGAGACACACACACACAGAAGCAGAGAGACAGACACAGAGAGAGAAACAGAGAGAGAGACAGAGAGAGAAAGAGAAAGAGAGAGTGACAGAAGGAAACAGAGAGAGATAGAGAGACAGAGAGGGAGACACAGAGAGAGACAGAAGGCGATAAAGAGAGAGGGAGACAGAAAGAAGGAGACAGAGGGAGAGAGAGAGACAAACGGAGACAGCGAGAGAGACAGAGGGAGAGAAAGGCAAAAAGAGAGACAGAGAGGGAGACTGAGAGAAACAGAGAGAAAGAGCGACAGATAGAGATAGATAGAGGGAGAGAGACGGTGAAGAATGGTCAATAGGTTCCCAGCATGAATTGTCTAAAATACTCTCAAATCGATTTCTTTGCTCTGTTGCAATCAAAGGTGTTAACCCTGACTCCTAAAACAGTCAAAATGGCAGCATAGAGCGAGCTTTACTCTGTATCTAACCCCGTGCTGTACCTGTCCTGGGAGTGTTTGATGGGGACAGTGTAGAGGGAGCTTTACTCTGTATCTAACCCCGTGCTGTACCTGTCCTGGGAGTGTTTGATGGGGACAGTGTAGAGGGAGATTTACTCTGTATCTAACCCGTGCTGTACCTGTCCTGGGAGTGTTTGATGGGGACAGTGTAGAAGGAGCTTTACTCTGTATCTAACCCCGTGCTGTACCTGTCCTGGGAGTGTTTGATGGGGACAGTGTAGAAGGAGCTTTACTCTGTATCTAACCCCGTGCTGTACCTGTCCTGGGAGTGTTTGATGGGTACAGTGCAGAGGGAGCTTTACTCCGTAACTAACCCCGTGCTGTACCTGTCCTGGGAGTGTTTGATGGGTACAGTGCAGAGGGAGCTTTACTCCGTAACTAACCCCGTGCTGTACCTGTCCTGGGAGTGTTTCATTGGGACAGTGTAGAGGGAGCTTTACTCTGTATCTCACGCTGTGCTGTACCTGTCCTGGGAGTGTTTGATGGGGACAGTGTAGAGGGAGATTTACTCTGTATCCAACCCCGTGCTGTACCTGTCCTGGGAGTGTTTGATGGGGACAGTGTAGAGGGAGATTTACTCTGTATCTAACCCCGTGCTGTACCTGTCCTGGGAGTTTTTGATGGGGACAGTGTAGAAGGAGCTTTACTCTGTATCTAACCCCGTGCTGTACCTGTCCTGGGAGTGTTTGATGGGGACAGTGCAGAGGGAGCTTTACTCCGTAACTAACCCCGTGCTGTACCTGTCCTGGGAGTGTTTGATGGGTACAGTGCAGAGGGAGCTTTACTCCGTAACTAACCCCGTGCTGTACCTGTCCTGGGAGTGTTTCATTGGGACAGTGCAGAGGGAGCTTTACTCTGTATCTCACGCTGTGCTGTACCTGTCCTGGGAGTGTTTGATGGGGACAGTGCAGAGGGAGCTTTAATCTGTATCAAACCCCGTGCTGTACCTGTCCTGGGAGTCTTTGATGGGGACTGTGTAGAGGGAGCTTTACTCTGTATCTAACACTGTGCTGTACTTGTCCTGGGAGTGTTTGATGGGGACCATGTAGAGGGAGCTTTACTCTGTATCTAACACTGTGCTGTACCTGTCCTGGGAGTGTTTGATGGGGATAGTGCAGAGGGAGCTTTACTCTGTATCTAACCCCGTGCTGTACCTGTCCTGGGAGTGTTTGATGGGGACAGTGTAGAGGGAGATTTACTCTGTATCCAACCCCGTGCTGTACCTGTCCTGGGAGTGTTTGATGGGGACAGTGTAGAGGGAGATTTACTCTGTATCTTACCCCGTGCTGTACCTGTCCTGGGAGTGTTTGATGGGGACAGTGTAGAAGGAGCTTTACTCTGTATCTAACCCCGTGCTGTACCTGTCCTGGGAGTGTTTGATGGGTACAGTGCAGAGGGAGCTTTACTCCGTAACTAACCCCGTGCTGTACCTGTCCTGGGAGTGTTTGATGGGTACAGTGCAGAGGGAGCTTTACTCCGTAACTAACCCCGTGCTGTACCTGTCCTGGGAGTGTTTCATTGGGACAGTGTAGAGGGAGCTTTACTCTGTATCTCACGCTGTGCTGTACCTGTCCTGGGAGTGTTTGATGGGGACAGTGCAGAGGGAGCTTTAATCTGTATCAAACCCCGTGCTGTACCTGTCCTGGGAGTCTTTGATGGGGACTGTGTAGAGGGAGCTTTACTCTGTATCTAACACTGTGCTGTACTTGTCCTGGGAGTGTTTGATGGGGACCATGTAGAGGGAGCTTTACTCTGTATCTAACACTGTGCTGTACCTGTCCTGGGAGTGTTTGATGGGGATAGTGCAGAGGGAGCTTTACTCTGTATCTAACCCCGTGCTGTACCTGTCCTGGGAGTGTTTGATGGGGACAGTGTAGAGGGAGCTTTACTCTGTATCTAACCCTGTGCTGTACCTGTCCTGGGGGTGTTTGATGGGGACAGTGTAGCGGGAGCTTTACTCTGTATCTAACACTGTCCTGTACCTGTCCTGGGAGTGTTTGATGGGGACAGTGTAGAGGGAGCTTTAATCTCTATCGACCCCCGTGCTGTACCTGTCCTGGGAGTGTTTAATGGGGACAACGTAGAGGGAGCTTTACTCTGTATCTAACCCTGTGCTGTACCTGTCCTGAGAGTGTTTGATGGGGACAGTGCAGAGGGAGCTTTACTCTGTATCTAACACCGGGCTGTACCTGTCCTGGGAGTGTTTGATGGGGACAGTGAAGAGGGAGCTTTACTCTGTATCTAACCCTGTGCTGTACCTGTCCTGGGAGTGTTTGATGGGGACAGTGTAGAGGGAACTTTACGCTGTATCTCACCCTGTGCTGTACCTGTCCTGGGAGTGTTTGATGGGGACAGTGCAGAGGGAGCTTTACTCTGTATCTAACCCCGTGCTGTACCTGTCCTGGGAGTGTTTGATGGGGACAGTGTAGAGGGAGCTTTACTCTGTATCTAACCCTGTGCTGTACCTGTCCTGGGGGTGTTTGATGGGGACAGTGTAGCGGGAGCTTTACTCTGTATCTAACACTGTCCTGTACCTGTCCTGGGAGTGTTTGATGGGGACAGCGTAGAGGGAGCTTTACTCTGTATCTAACACTGTCCTGTACCTGTCCTGGGAGTGTTTGATGGGGACAGTGTAGAGGGAGCTTTACTCTGTATCTAACACTGTGCTGTACCTGTCCTGGCAGTGTTTGATGGGGACAGTGTAGAGGGAGCTTTACTCTGTACCTCACCCTGTGCTGTACTTGTCCTGGGAGTGTTTGATGGGGACAGTGCGGAGGGAGCTTTACCCTGTATCTAACCCCATGCTATACCTGTCCTGGGAGTGTTTGATGGGGACAGTGTAGAAGGAGCTTTACTCTGTATCTAACCCTGTGCTGTACCTGTACTGGGAGTGTTTGATGGGGACAGTGTAGAGGGAGCTTTACTCTGTACCTAACCCCGTGCTGTACCTGTCCTGGGAGTGTTTAATGGGGACAATGTAGAGGGTGCTTCACTCTGTATCTAACCCCGTGCTGTAACTGTCCTGGGAATGTTTGATGGGGACAGTGTAGAGGGAATTTTAGTCTGTATCTCAGGCCGTGCTGTACCTGTGCTGGGAGTGTTTGATGGGGACAGTGTAGAGGGAGCTTTACTCTGTATCGACCCCCGTGCTGTACCTGTCCTGGGAGTGTTTAATGGGGACAACGTAGAGGGAGCTTTACTCTGTATCTAACCCCGTGCTGTACCTGTCCTGGGAGTGTTTGATGGGGACAGTGTAGAGGGAGCTTTACTCTGTATCTAACCCCGTGCTGTACTTGTCCTGGGAGTGTTTGATAGGGACAGTGTAGAGGGACCATTACTCTGTATCTAACACCGGGCTGTACCTGTCCTGGGAGTGTTTGATGGGGACAGTGAAGAGGGAGCTTTACTCTGTATCTAACCCCGTGCTGTACCTGTCCTGGGAGTGTTTGATGGGGACAGTGTAGGGGGAGCGTTACTCTGTGTCTAACCCCGTGCTGTACCTGTCCTGGTAGTGTTTGATGGGGACAGTGCAGAGGGAGCTTTACTCTGTGTCTAACCCCGTGCTGTACCTGTCCTGGGAGTGTTTGATGGGGACAGTGTAGAGGGAGCTTTAATCTGTATCGACCCCCGTGCTGTACCTGTCCTGGGAGTGTTTAATGGGGACAACGTAGAGGGAGCTTTACTCTGTAACTAACCCCGTGCTGTACCTGTCCTGAGAGTGTTTGATGGGGACAGTGCAGGGGGAGCTTTACTCTGTATCTAACACCATGCTGTACCTGTCCTGGGAGTGTTTGATGGGGACAGTGAAGAGGGAGCATTACTCTGTATCTAACCCTGTGCTGTACCTGTCCTGGGAGTGTTTGATGGGGACAGTGTAGAGGGAAATTTACGCTGTATCTCACCCTGTGCTGTACCTGTCCTGGGAGTGTTTGATGGGGACAGTGCAGAGGGAGCTTTACTCTGTATCTAACCCCGTGCTATACCTGTCCTGGGAGTGTTTGATGGGGACAGTGTAGAGGGAGCTTTAATCTGTATCTAACACTGTGCTGTACCTGTCCTGGGAGTGTTTGATGGGGACAGTGTAGAAGGAGCTTTACTCTGTATCTAACCCCGTGCTGTACCTGTACTGGGAGTGTTTGATGGGGGCAGTGCAGAGGGAGCTTTACTCTGAATCGACACCCTTGCTGTACCTGTCCTGGGAGTGTTTAATGGGGACAACGTAGAGGGTGCTTTACTCTGTATCTGACCCCGTGCTGTACCGGTCCTGAGAATATTTGATGGGGACAGTGTAGAGGTAATTTTAGTCTGTATCTAACCCCGTGCTATACCTGTCGTTGGAGTGTTTGATGGGGACAGTGCAGAGGGAGCTTTACTCTGTATCTAACCCCGTGCTGTACCTGTCCTGGGAGTGTTTGATGGGGACAGTGCAGAGGGAGCTTTACTCTGTATCTAACACTGGGCTGTACCTGTCCTGGGAGTGTTTGATGGGGACAGTATAGAGGGAGGTTTACTCTGTATCTAACCCTGTGCTGTTGCTGTCCTGGGGGTGTTTGATGGGGACAGTGTAGCGGGAGCTTTACTCTGTATCTAACTCTGTGCTGTACCTGTCCTGGGAGAGTTTGATGGGGACAGTGTAGAGGGAGCTTTACTCTGTATCTAACACTGTGCTGTACCTGTCCTGGGAGTGTTTGATGGGGACAGTGTAGAGGGAGTGTTACTCTGTGTCTAACCCCGTGCTGTACCTGTCCTGGGAGTGTTTGATGGGGACAGTGTAGAAGGAGCTTTACTCTGTATCTAACCCCGTGCTGTACCTGTCCTGGGAATGTTTGATGGGGACAGTGTAGAGGGAATTTATGTCTGTATCTCAGGCCGTTCTGTACCTGTGCTGGGAGTGTTTGATGGGGACAGTGTAGAGGGAGCTTTCCTCTGTATCGACCCCCGTGCTGTACCTGTCCTGGGAGTGTTTAATGGGGACAACGTAGAGGGAGCTTTACTCTGTATCTAACCCCGTGCTGTACCTGTCCTGGGAGTGTTTGATGGGGACAGTGTAGAGGGAGCTTTACTCTGTATCTAACCCCGTGCTGTACTTGTCCTGGGAGTGTTTGATAGGGACAGTGTAGAGGGACCATTACTCTGTATCTAACACCGGGCTGTACCTGTCCTGGGAGTGTTTGATGGGGACAGTGAAGAGGGAGCTTTACTCTGTATCTAACCCCGTGCTGTACCTGTCCTGGGAGTGTTTGATGGGGACAGTGTAGGGGGAGCGTTACTCTGTGTCTAACCCCGTGCTGTACCTGTCCTGGTAGTGTTTGATGGGGACAGTGCAGAGGGAGCTTTACTCTGTGTCTAACCCCGTGCTGTACCTGTCCTGGGAGTGTTTGATGGGGACAGTGTAGAGGGAGCTTTAATCTGTATCGACCCCCGTGCTGTACCTGTCCTGGGAGTGTTTAATGGGGACAACGTAGAGGGAGCTTTACTCTGTAACTAACCCCGTGCTGTACCTGTCCTGAGAGTGTTTGATGGGGACAGTGCAGGGGGAGCTTTACTCTGTATCTAACACCATGCTGTACCTGTCCTGGGAGTGTTTGATGGGGACAGTGAAGAGGGAGCTTTACTCTGTATCTAACCCTGTGCTGTACCTGTCCTGGGAGTGTTTGATGGGGACAGTGTAGAGGGAACTTTACGCTGTATCTCACCCTGTGCTGTACCTGTCCTGGGAGTGTTTGATGGGGACAGTGCAGAGGGAGCTTTACTCTGTATCTAACCCCGTGCTATACCTGTCCTGGGAGTGTTTGATGGGGACAGTGTAGAGGGAGCTTTAATCTGTATCTAACACTGTGCTGTACCTGTCCTGGGAGTGTTTGATGGGGACAGTGTAGAAGGAGCTTTACTCTGTATCTAACCCCGTGCTGTACCTGTACTGGGAGTGTTTGATGGGGGCAGTGCAGAGGGAGCTTTACTCTGAATCGACACCCTTGCTGTACCTGTCCTGGGAGTGTTTAATGGGGACAACGTAGAGGGTGCTTTACTCTGTATCTGACCCCGTGCTGTACCGGTCCTGAGAATATTTGATGGGGACAGTGTAGAGGTAATTTTAGTCTGTATCTAACCCCGTGCTATACCTGTCGTTGGAGTGTTTGATGGGGACAGTGCAGAGGGAGCTTTACTCTGTATCTAACCCCGTGCTGTACCTGTCCTGGGAGTGTTTGATGGGGACAGTGCAGAGGGAGCTTTACTCTGTATCTAACACTGGGCTGTACCTGTCCTGGGAGTGTTTGATGGGGACAGTATAGAGGGAGGTTTACTCTGTATCTAACCCTGTGCTGTACCTGTCCTGGGGGTGTTTGATGGGGACAGTGTAGCGGGAGCTTTACTCTGTATCTAACTCTGTGCTGTACCTGTCCTGGGAGTGTTTGATGGGGACAGTGTAGAGGGAGCTTTACTCTGTATCTAACACTGTGCTGTACCTGTCCTGGGAGTGTTTGATGGGGACAGTGTAGAGGGAGTGTTACTCTGTGTCTAACCCCGTGCTGTACCTGTCCTGGGAGTGTTTGATGGGGACAGTGTAGAAGGAGCTTTACTCTGTATCTAACCCCGTGCTGTACCTGTCCTGGGAATGTTTGATGGGGACAGTGTAGAGGGAATTTATGTCTGTATCTCAGGCCGTTCTGTACCTGTGCTGGGAGTGTTTGATGGGGACAGTGTAGAGGGAGCTTTCCTCTGTATCGACCCCCGTGCTGTACCTGTCCTGGGAGTGTTTAATGGGGACAACGTAGAGGGAGCTTTACTCTGTATCTAACCCCGTGCTGTACCTGTCCTGGGAGTGTTTGATGGGGACAGTGTAGAGGGAGCTTTACTCTGTATCTAACCCCGTGCTGTACTTGTCCTGGGAGTGTTTGATAGGGACAGTGTAGAGGGACCATTACTCTGTATCTAACACCGGGCTGTACCTGTCCTGGGAGTGTTTGATGGGGACAGTGAAGAGGGAGCTTTACTCTGTATCTTAGCCCGTGCTGTACCTGTCCTGGGAGTGTTTGATGGGGACAGTGTAGGGGGAGCGTTACTCTGTGTCTAACCCCGTGCTGTACCTGTCCTGGTAGTGTTTGATGGGGACAGTGCAGAGGGAGCTTTACTCTGTGTCTAACCCCGTGCTGTACCTGTCCTGGGAGTGTTTGATGGGGACAGTGTAGAGGGAGCTTTAATCTGTATCGACCCCCGTGCTGTACCTGTCCTGGGAGTGTTTAATGGGGACAACGTAGAGGGAGCTTTACTCTGTAACTAACCCCGTGCTGTACCTGTCCTGAGAGTGTTTGATGGGGACAGTGCAGGGGGAGCTTTACTCTGTATCTAACACCATGCTGTACCTGTCCTGGGAGTGTTTGATGGGGACAGTGAAGAGGGAGCTTTACTCTGTATCTAACCCTGTGCTGTACCTGTCCTGGGAGTGTTTGATGGGGACAGTGTAGAGGGAACTTTACGCTGTATCTCACCCTGTGCTGTACCTGTCCTGGGAGTGTTTGATGGGGACAGTGCAGAGGGAGCTTTACTCTGTATCTAACCCCGTGCTATACCTGTCCTGGGAGTGTTTGATGGGGACAGTGTAGAGGGAGCTTTAATCTGTATCTAACACTGTGCTGTACCTGTCCTGGGAGTGTTTGATGGGGACTGTGTAGAAGGAGCTTTACTCTGTATCTAACCCCGTGCTGTACCTGTACTGGGAGTGTTTGATGGGGGCAGTGCAGAGGGAGCTTTACTCTGAATCGACACCCTTGCTGTACCTGTCCTGGGAGTGTTTAATGGGGACAACGTAGAGGGTGCTTTACTCTGTATCTGACCCCGTGCTGTACCGGTCCTGAGAATATTTGATGGGGACAGTGTAGAGGTAATTTTAGTCTGTATCTAACCCCGTGCTATACCTGTCGTTGGAGTGTTTGATGGGGACAGTGCAGAGGGAGCTTTACTCTGTATCTAACCCCGTGCTGTACCTGTCCTGGGAGTGTTTGATGGGGACAGTGCAGAGGGAGCTTTACTCTGTATCTAACACTGGGCTGTACCTGTCCTGGGAGTGTTTGATGGGGACAGTATAGAGGGAGGTTTACTCTGTATCTAACCCTGTGCTGTACCTGTCCTGGGGGTGTTTGATGGGGACAGTGTAGCGGGAGCTTTACTCTGTATCTAACTCTGTGCTGTACCTGTCCTGGGAGTGTTTGATGGGGACAGTGTAGAGGGAGCTTTACTCTGTATCTAACACTGTGCTGTACCTGTCCTGGGAGTGTTTGATGGGGACAGTGTAGAGGGAGTGTTACTCTGTGTCTAACCCCGTGCTGTACCTGTCCTGGGAGTGTTTGATGGGGACAGTGTAGAAGGAGCTTTACTCTGTATCTAACCCCGTGCTGTACCTGTCCTGGGAATGTTTGATGGGGACAGTGTAGAGGGAATTTATGTCTGTATCTCAGGCCGTTCTGTACCTGTGCTGGGAGTGTTTGATGGGGACAGTGTAGAGGGAGCTTTCCTCTATATCAACCCCCGTGCTGTACCTGTCCTGGGAGTGTTTAAGGGGAACAACGTAGAGGGTGCTTTACTCTGTATCTAACCCTATGCTGTACGTGTCCTGAGAGTGTTTGATGGGGACAGTGTAACGGTAGCATTACTCTGTATCTAACCCAGTGCTGTACCTGTCCTGGGAGTGTTTGATGGGGACAGTGTAGAGGGAGCTTTACTCTGTATCTAACCCCGTGCTGTACCTGTCCTGGGAGTGTTTGATAGGGACAGTGTAGAGGGACCAGTACTCTGTATCTAGCCCCGTGCCATACCTGTCCTGGGAGTGTTTGATGCGGACAACGTAGAGGGTGTTTTACTCTGTATCTAACCCCGTGCTGTACCTGTCCTGGGAGTGTTTGATGGGGACAGTGTAAAGGGAGTTTTTCTCTGTATCTCACTCTGTGCTGGACTTGTCCTGGGAGTGTTTGATGGGGACAGTGCAGAGGGAGATTTAATCTGCATCTAAGCCCGTGCTATACCTGTCCTGGGAGTTTTTGATGGGGACAGTGCAGAGGGAGCTTTACTCTGTATCTAACCCCGTGCTGTACCTGTCCTGGGAGTGTTTGATGGGGACAGTGCAGAGGGAGCTTTACTCTGTATCTAACCCCATGCTATACCTGTCCTGGCAGTGTTTGATGGGGACAGTGCAGAGGTAGCTTTACTCTGTATCTAACCCCGTGCTGTAGCTGTCCTGGGATTGTTTGATGGGGACAGTGCAGAGGGAGCTTTACTCTGTATCTAACCCCGTGCTATACCTGTCCTGGGAGTGTTTGATGGGGACAGTGCAGAGGGAGCTTTACTCTGTATCTAACCCCGTGCTGTACCTGTCCTGGGAGTGTTTGATGGGGACAGTGTAGAGGGAGCTTTACTCTGTATCTAACACTGTGCTGTACCTGTCCTGGGAGTGTTTGATGGGGACAGTGTAGAAGGAGCTTTACTCTGTATCTAACCCCGTGCTGTACCTGTACTGGGAGTGTTTGATGGGGACAGTGCAGAGGGAGCTTTAATCTGTATCGACACCCTTGCTGTACCTGTCCTGGGAGTGTTTAATGGGGACAACGTAGAGGGTGCTTTACTCTGTATCTAACCCCGTGCTGTACCGGTCCTGAGAATGTTTGATGGGGACAGTGTAGAGGTAATTTTAGTCTGTATCTAACCCCGTGCTATACCTGTCCTGGGAGTGTTTGATGGGGACAGTGCAGAGGGAGCTTTACTCTGTATCTAACACTGTGCTGTACCTGTCCTGGGAGTGTTTGATGGGGACAGTGTAGAGGGAGTGTTACTCTGTGTCTAACCCCGTGCTGTACCTGTCCTGGGAGTGTTTACTGGGGACAACGTAGAGGGTGCTTTACTCTGTATCTCACCCTGTGCTGTACCTGTCCTGGGAATGTTTGATGGGGACAGTGTAGAGGGAATTTTAGTCTGTATCTCAGGCCGTTCTGTACCTGTGCTGGGAGTGTTTGATGGCGACAGTGTAGAGGGAGCTTTACTCAATATCAACCCCCGTGCTGTACCTGTCCTGGGAGTGTTTAAGGGGGACAGTGCAGAGGGAGCGTTACTCTGTGTCTAACCCTGTGCTGTACCTGTCCTGAGAGTGTTTGATGGGGACAGTGTAGAGCGAGCGTTACTCTGTGTCTAACCCTGTGCTGTACCTGTCCTGGGAGTGTTTGATGGGGACAGTGCAGAAGGAGCTTTACTCTGTATCTAACACCGGGCTGCACCTGTCCTGGGAGTGTTTGATGGGGACAGTGTAGAGGGAGCGTGACTCTGTGTCTAACCCCGTGCTGTACCTGTCCTGGGGGTGTTTGATGGGGACAGTGTAGCGGGAGCTTTACTCTGTATCTAACACCGGGCTGTACCTGCACTGGCAGGATTTGATGGGGACAGTGTAGAGGGAGCTTTACTCTATATCTAACACTGTGCTGTACCTGTCCTTGGAGTGTTTGATGGGGACAGTGTAGAGGGAGTGTTACTCTGTGTCTAACCCCGTGCTGTACCTGTCCTGGGAGTGTTTGATGGGGACAGTGCAGAGGGAGCTTTACTCTGTATCTCACCATGTGCTGTACTTGTCCTGGGACTGTTTGATGGGGACAGTGCAGAGGGAGATTTACTCTGCATCTAAACCCGTGCTGTACCTGTCCTGGGAGTGTTTGATGGGGACAGTGCAGAGTTAGCTTTACTCTGTATCTAACCCCGTGCTGTACCTGTCCTGGGAGTGTTTGATGGGGACAGTGCAGAGGGAGCTTTACTCTGTATCTAACCCCGTGCTATACCTGTCCTGGGAGTGTTTGATGGGGACAGTGCAGAGGGAGCTTTACTCTGTATCTAACCCCGTGCTGTACCTATCCTGGGAGTGTTTGATGGGGACAGTGCAGAGGGAGCTTTACTCTGTATCTAACACCGGGCTGTCCCTGTCCTGGGAGTGTTTGATGGGGACAGTGTAGAGGGAGCTTTACTCTGTATCTAACCCTGTGCTGTACCTGTCCTGGGAGTGTTTGATGGGGACAGTGTAGAGGGAGCTTTACGCTGTATCTCACCCTGTGCTGTACCTGTCCTGGGAGTGTTTGATGGGGACAGTGCAGAGGGAGCTTTACTCTGTATCTAACCCCGTGCTATACCTGTCCTGGGAGTGTTTGATGGGGACAGTGTAGAGGAAGCTTTACTCTGTATCTAACACTGTGCTGTACCTGTCCTGGGAGTGTTTGCTGGGGACAGTGGAGAAGGAGCTTTACTCTGTATCTAACCCCGTGCTGTACCTGTACTGGGAGTGTTTGATGGGGACAGTGCAGAGGGAGCTTTACGCTGTATCTCACCCTGTGCTGTACCTGTCCTGGGAGTGTTTGATGGGGACAGTGCAGAGGGAGCTTTACTCTGTATCTAACCCCGTGCTATACCTGTCCTGGGAGTGTTTGATGGGGAAAGTGCAGAGTTAGCTTTACTCTGTATCTAACCCCGTGCTGTACCTGTCCTGGGAGTGTTTGATGGGGACAGTGCAGAGGGAGCTTTACTCTGTATCTAACCCCGTGCTATACCTGTCCTGGGAGTGTTTGATGGGGACAGTGCAGAGGGAGCTTTACTCTGTATCTAACCCCGTGCTGTACCTATCCTGGGAGTGTTTGATGGGGACAGTGCAGAGGGAGCTTTACTCTGTATCTAACACCGGGCTGTCCCTGTCCTGGGAGTGTTTGATGGGGACAGTGTAGAGGGAGCTTTACTCTGTATCTAACGCTGTGCTGTACCTGTCCTGGGAGTGTTTGATGGGGACAGTGTAGAGGGAGCTTTACGCTGTATCTCACCCTGTGCTGTACCTGTCCTGGGAGTGTTTGATGCGGACAGTGCAGAGGGAGCTTTACTCTGTACCTAACCCCGTGCTATACCTGTCCTGGGAGTGTTTGCTGGGGACAGTGTAGAGGAAGCTTTACTCTGTATCTAACACTGTGCTGTACCTGTCCTGGGAGTGTTTGATGGGGACAGTGTAGAAGGAGCTTTACTCTGTATCTAACCCCGTGCTGTACCTGTACTGGGAGTGTTTGATGGGGACAGTGCAGAGGGAGCTTTACGCTGTATCTCACCCTGTGCTGTACCTGTCCTGGGAGTGTTTGATGGGGACAGTGTAGAGGAAGCTTTACTCTGTATCTAACACTGTGCTGTACCTGTCCTGGGAGTGTTTGATGGGGACAGTGTAGAAGGAGCTTTACTCTGTATCTAACTCCGTGCTGTACCTGTACTGGGAGTGTTTGATGGGGAAAGTACAGAGGAAGCTTTACTCTGTATCGACACCATTGCTGTAACTGTCCTGGGAGTGTTTAATGGGGACAACGTAGAGGGTCCTTTACTCTGTATCTAACCCCGTGCTGTACCGGTCCTGAGAATGTTTGATGGGGACAGTGTAGAGGTAATTTTAGTCTGTATCAAACCCCGTGCTATACCTGTCCTGTGGGTGTTTGATGGGGACAGTGCAGAGGGAGCTTTACTCTGTATCTAACCCCGTGCTGTACCTGTCCTGGGAGTGTTTGATGGGGACAGTGCAGAGGGAGCTTTACACTGTATCTAACACTGGGCTGTACCTGTCTTGGGAGTGTTTGATGGGGACAGTGTAGAGGGAGGTTTACTCTGTATCTAACCCCGTGCTATACCTGTCCTGGGAGTGTTTGATGGGGACAGTGTAGAGGGAGCTTTACTCTGTATCTAACACTGTGCTGTACCTGTCCTGGGAGTGTTTGATAGGGACAGTGTAGAAGGAGCTTTACTCTGTATCTAACCCCGTGCTGTACCTGTACTGGGAGTGTTTGATGGGGACAGTGCAGAGGGAGCTTTACTCTGTATCGACACCCTTGCTGTACCTGTCCTGGGAGCGTTTAATGGGGACAACGTAGAGGGTGCTTTCGTCTGTATCTAACCCCGTGCTGTACCGGTCCTGAGAATGTTTGATGGGAACAGTGTAGAGGTAATTATAGTCTGTATCTAACCCCGTGCTATACCTGTCCTGGGAGTGTTTGATGGGGACAGTGCAGAGGGAGCTTTACTCTGTATCTAACCCCGTGCTGTACCTGTCCTGGGAGTGTTTGATGGGGACAGTGCAGAGGGAGCTTTACTCTGTATCTAACACTGGGCTGTACCTGTCCTGGGACTGTTTGATGTGGACAGTGTAGAGGGAGCTTTACTCTGTATCTAACCCCGTGCTGTACCTGTCCTGGGAGTGTTTGATGGGGACAGTGTAGAAGGAGCTTTACTCTGTATCTAACCCCGTGCTGTACCTGTCCTGGGAGTGTTTGATGGGGACAGTGTAGAGGGAGCTTTACTCTGTATCTAACACTGTGCTGTACCTGTCCTGGGAGTGTTTGATGGGGACAGTGTAGAAGGAGCTTTACTCTGTATCTAACCCCGTGCTGTACCTGTACTGGGAGTGTTTGATGGGGACAGTGCAGAGGGAGCTTTAATCTGTATCGACACCCTTGCTGTACCTGTCCTGGGAGTGTTTAATGGGGACAACGTAGAGGGTGCTTTACTCTGTATCTAACCCCGTGCTGTACCGGTCCTGAGAATGTTTGATGGGGACAGTGTAGAGGTAATTTTAGTCTGTATCTAACCCCGTGCTATACCTGTCCTGGGAGTGTTTGATGGGGACAGTGCAGAGGGAGCTTTACTCTGTATCTAACACTGTGCTGTACCTGTCCTGGGAGTGTTTGATGGGGACAGTGTAGAGGGAGTGTTACTCTGTGTCTAACCCCGTGCTGTACCTGTCCTGGGAGTGTTTACTGGGGACAACGTAGAGGGTGCTTTACTCTGTATCTCACCCTGTGCTGTACCTGTCCTGGGAATGTTTGATGGGGACAGTGTAGAGGGAATTTTAGTCTGTATCTCAGGCCGTTCTGTACCTGTGCTGGGAGTGTTTGATGGCGACAGTGTAGAGGGAGCTTTACTCAATATCAACCCCCGTGCTGTACCTGTCCTGGGAGTGTTTAAGGGGGACAGTGCAGAGGGAGCGTTACTCTGTGTCTAACCCTGTGCTGTACCTGTCCTGAGAGTGTTTGATGGGGACAGTGTAGAGCGAGCGTTACTCTGTGTCTAACCCTGTGCTGTACCTGTCCTGGGAGTGTTTGATGGGGACAGTGCAGAAGGAGCTTTACTCTGTATCTAACACCGGGCTGCACCTGTCCTGGGAGTGTTTGATGGGGACAGTGTAGAGGGAGCGTGACTCTGTGTCTAACCCCGTGCTGTACCTGTCCTGGGGGTGTTTGATGGGGACAGTGTAGCGGGAGCTTTACTCTGTATCTAACACCGGGCTGTACCTGCACTGGCAGGATTTGATGGGGACAGTGTAGAGGGAGCTTTACTCTATATCTAACACTGTGCTGTACCTGTCCTTGGAGTGTTTGATGGGGACAGTGTAGAGGGAGTGTTACTCTGTGTCTAACCCCGTGCTGTACCTGTCCTGGGAGTGTTTGATGGGGACAGTGCAGAGGGAGCTTTACTCTGTATCTCACCATGTGCTGTACTTGTCCTGGGACTGTTTGATGGGGACAGTGCAGAGGGAGATTTACTCTGCATCTAAACCCGTGCTGTACCTGTCCTGGGAGTGTTTGATGGGGACAGTGCAGAGTTAGCTTTACTCTGTATCTAACCCCGTGCTGTACCTGTCCTGGGAGTGTTTGATGGGGACAGTGCAGAGGGAGCTTTACTCTGTATCTAACCCCGTGCTATACCTGTCCTGGGAGTGTTTGATGGGGACAGTGCAGAGGGAGCTTTACTCTGTATCTAACCCCGTGCTGTACCTATCCTGGGAGTGTTTGATGGGGACAGTGCAGAGGGAGCTTTACTCTGTATCTAACACCGGGCTGTCCCTGTCCTGGGAGTGTTTGATGGGGACAGTGTAGAGGGAGCTTTACTCTGTATCTAACCCTGTGCTGTACCTGTCCTGGGAGTGTTTGATGGGGACAGTGTAGAGGGAGCTTTACGCTGTATCTCACCCTGTGCTGTACCTGTCCTGGGAGTGTTTGATGGGGACAGTGCAGAGGGAGCTTTACTCTGTATCTAACCCCGTGCTATACCTGTCCTGGGAGTGTTTGATGGGGACAGTGTAGAGGAAGCTTTACTCTGTATCTAACACTGTGCTGTACCTGTCCTGGGAGTGTTTGCTGGGGACAGTGGAGAAGGAGCTTTACTCTGTATCTAACCCCATGCTGTACCTGTACTGGGAGTGTTTGATGGGGACAGTGCAGAGGGAGCTTTACGCTGTATCTCACCCTGTGCTGTACCTGTCCTGGGAGTGTTTGATGGGGACAGTGCAGAGGGAGCTTTACTCTGTATCTAACCCCGTGCTATACCTGTCCTGGGAGTGTTTGATGGGGAAAGTGCAGAGTTAGCTTTACTCTGTATCTAACCCCGTGCTGTACCTGTCCTGGGAGTGTTTGATGGGGACAGTGCAGAGGGAGCTTTACTCTGTATCTAACCCCGTGCTATACCTGTCCTGGGAGTGTTTGATGGGGACAGTGCAGAGGGAGCTTTACTCTGTATCTAACCCCGTGCTGTACCTATCCTGGGAGTGTTTGATGGGGACAGTGCAGAGGGAGCTTTACTCTGTATCTAACACCGGGCTGTCCCTGTCCTGGGAGTGTTTGATGGGGACAGTGTAGAGGGAGCTTTACTCTGTATCTAACCCTGTGCTGTACCTGTCCTGGGAGTGTTTGATGGGGACAGTGTAGAGGGAGCTTTACGCTGTATCTCACCCTGTGCTGTACCTGTCCTGGGAGTGTTTGATGCGGACAGTGCAGAGGGAGCTTTACTCTGTACCTAACCCCGTGCTATACCTGTCCTGGGAGTGTTTGCTGGGGACAGTGTAGAGGAAGCTTTACTCTGTATCTAACACTGTGCTGTACCTGTCCTGGGAGTGTTTGATGGGGACAGTGTAGAAGGAGCTTTACTCTGTATCTAACCCCGTGCTGTACCTGTACTGGGAGTGTTTGATGGGGACAGTGCAGAGGGAGCTTTACGCTGTATCTCACCCTGTGCTGTACCTGTCCTGGGAGTGTTTGATGGGGACAGTGTAGAGGAAGCTTTACTCTGTATCTAACACTGTGCTGTACCTGTCCTGGGAGTGTTTGATGGGGACAGTGTAGAAGGAGCTTTACTCTGTATCTAACTCCGTGCTGTACCTGTACTGGGAGTGTTTGATGGGGAAAGTACAGAGGAAGCTTTACTCTGTATCGACACCATTGCTGTAACTGTCCTGGGAGTGTTTAATGGGGACAACGTAGAGGGTCCTTTACTCTGTATCTAACCCCGTGCTGTACCGGTCCTGAGAATGTTTGATGGGGACAGTGTAGAGGTAATTTTAGTCTGTATCAAACCCCGTGCTATACCTGTCCTGTGGGTGTTTGATGGGGACAGTGCAGAGGGAGCTTTACTCTGTATCTAACCCCGTGCTGTACCTGTCCTGGGAGTGTTTGATGGGGACAGTGCAGAGGGAGCTTTACACTGTATCTAACACTGGGCTGTACCTGTCTTGGGAGTGTTTGATGGGGACAGTGTAGAGGGAGGTTTACTCTGTATCTAACCCCGTGCTATACCTGTCCTGGGAGTGTTTGATGGGGACAGTGTAGAGGGAGCTTTACTCTGTATCTAACACTGTGCTGTACCTGTCCTGGGAGTGTTTGATAGGGACAGTGTAGAAGGAGCTTTACTCTGTATCTAACCCCGTGCTGTACCTGTACTGGGAGTGTTTGATGGGGACAGTGCAGAGGGAGCTTTACTCTGTATCGACACCCTTGCTGTACCTGTCCTGGGAGCGTTTAATGGGGACAACGTAGAGGGTGCTTTCGTCTGTATCTAACCCCGTGCTGTACCGGTCCTGAGAATGTTTGATGGGAACAGTGTAGAGGTAATTATAGTCTGTATCTAACCCCGTGCTATACCTGTCCTGGGAGTGTTTGATGGGGACAGTGCAGAGGGAGCTTTACTCTGTATCTAACCCCGTGCTGTACCTGTCCTGGGAGTGTTTGATGGGGACAGTGCAGAGGGAGCTTTACTCTGTATCTAACACTGGGCTGTACCTGTCCTGGGACTGTTTGATGTGGACAGTGTAGAGGGAGCTTTACTCTGTATCTAACCCCGTGCTGTACCTGTCCTGGGAGTGTTTGATGGGGACAGTGTAGAAGGAGCTTTACTCTGTATCTAACCCCGTGCAGTACCTGTACTGGGAGTGTTTGATGGGGACAGTGCAGAGGGAGCTTTACTCTGTATCGACACCCTTGCTGTACCTGTCCTGGGAGTGTTTACTGGGGACAACGTAGAGGGTGCTTTACTCTGTATCTAACCCCGTGCTGTATCTGTCCAGGGAATGTTTGATGGGGACAGTGTAGAGGGAATTTTAGTCTATATCTCAGGCCGTTCTGTACCTGTCCTGGGAGTGTTTACTGGGGACAACGTAGAGGGTGCTTTACTCTGTATCTCACCCTGTGCTGTACCTGTCCTGGGAATGTTTGATGGGGACAGTGTAGAGGGAATTTTAGTCTGTATCTCAGGCCGTTCTGTACCTGTGCTGGGAGTGTTTGATGGCGACAGTGTAGAGGGAGCTTTACTCAATATCAACCCCCGTGCTGTACCTGTCCTGGGAGTGTTTAAGGGGGACAGTGCAGAGGGAGCGTTACTCTGTGTCTAACCCTGTGCTGTACCTGTCCTGAGAGTGTTTGATGGGGACAGTGTAGAGCGAGCGTTACTCTGTGTCTAACCCTGTGCTGTACCTGTCCTGGGAGTGTTTGATGGGGACAGTGCAGAAGGAGCTTTACTCTGTATCTAACACCGGGCTGCACCTGTCCTGGGAGTGTTTGATGGGGACAGTGTAGAGGGAGCGTGACTCTGTGTCTAACCCCGTGCTGTACCTGTCCTGGGGGTGTTTGATGGGGACAGTGTAGCGGGAGCTTTACTCTGTATCTAACACCGGGCTGTACCTGCACTGGCAGGATTTGATGGGGACAGTGTAGAGGGAGCTTTACTCTATATCTAACACTGTGCTGTACCTGTCCTTGGAGTGTTTGATGGGGACAGTGTAGAGGGAGTGTTACTCTGTGTCTAACCCCGTGCTGTACCTGTCCTGGGAGTGTTTGATGGGGACAGTGCAGAGGGAGCTTTACTCTGTATCTCACCATGTGCTGTACTTGTCCTGGGACTGTTTGATGGGGACAGTGCAGAGGGAGATTTACTCTGCATCTAAACCCGTGCTGTACCTGTCCTGGGAGTGTTTGATGGGGACAGTGCAGAGTTAGCTTTACTCTGTATCTAACCCCGTGCTGTACCTGTCCTGGGAGTGTTTGATGGGGACAGTGCAGAGGGAGCTTTACTCTGTATCTAACCCCGTGCTATACCTGTCCTGGGAGTGTTTGATGGGGACAGTGCAGAGGGAGCTTTACTCTGTATCTAACCCCGTGCTGTACCTATCCTGGGAGTGTTTGATGGGGACAGTGCAGAGGGAGCTTTACTCTGTATCTAACACCGGGCTGTCCCTGTCCTGGGAGTGTTTGATGGGGACAGTGTAGAGGGAGCTTTACTCTGTATCTAACCCTGTGCTGTACCTGTCCTGGGAGTGTTTGATGGGGACAGTGTAGAGGGAGCTTTACGCTGTATCTCACCCTGTGCTGTACCTGTCCTGGGAGTGTTTGATGGGGACAGTGCAGAGGGAGCTTTACTCTGTATCTAACCCCGTGCTATACCTGTCCTGGGAGTGTTTGATGGGGACAGTGTAGAGGAAGCTTTACTCTGTATCTAACACTGTGCTGTACCTGTCCTGGGAGTGTTTGCTGGGGACAGTGGAGAAGGAGCTTTACTCTGTATCTAACCCCATGCTGTACCTTTACTGGGAGTGTTTGATGGGGACAGTGCAGAGGGAGCTTTACGCTGTATCTCACCCTGTGCTGTACCTGTCCTGGGAGTGTTTGATGGGGACAGTGCAGAGGGAGCTTTACTCTGTATCTAACCCCGTGCTATACCTGTCCTGGGAGTGTTTGATGGGGAAAGTGCAGAGTTAGCTTTACTCTGTATCTAACCCCGTGCTGTACCTGTCCTGGGAGTGTTTGATGGGGACAGTGCAGAGGGAGCTTTACTCTGTATCTAACCCCGTGCTATACCTGTCCTGGGAGTGTTTGATGGGGACAGTGCAGAGGGAGCTTTACTCTGTATCTAACCCCGTGCTGTACCTATCCTGGGAGTGTTTGATGGGGACAGTGCAGAGGGAGCTTTACTCTGTATCTAACACCGGGCTGTCCCTGTCCTGGGAGTGTTTGATGGGGACAGTGTAGAGGGAGCTTTACTCTGTATCTAACCCTGTGCTGTACCTGTCCTGGGAGTGTTTGATGGGGACAGTGTAGAGGGAGCTTTACGCTGTATCTCACCCTGTGCTGTACCTGTCCTGGGAGTGTTTGATGCGGACAGTGCAGAGGGAGCTTTACTCTGTACCTAACCCCGTGCTATACCTGTCCTGGGAGTGTTTGCTGGGGACAGTGTAGAGGAAGCTTTACTCTGTATCTAACACTGTGCTGTACCTGTCCTGGGAGTGTTTGATGGGGACAGTGTAGAAGGAGCTTTACTCTGTATCTAACCCCGTGCTGTACCTGTCCTGGGAGTGTTTGATGGGGACAGTGCAGAGGGAGCTTTACGCTGTATCTCACCCTGTGCTGTACCTGTCCTGGGAGTGTTTGATGGGGACAGTGTAGAGGAAGCTTTACTCTGTATCTAACACTGTGCTGTACCTGTCCTGGGAGTGTTTGATGGGGACAGTGTAGAAGGAGCTTTACTCTGTATCTAACTCCGTGCTGTACCTGTACTGGGAGTGTTTGATGGGGAAAGTACAGAGGAAGCTTTACTCTGTATCGACACCATTGCTGTAACTGTCCTGGGAGTGTTTAATGGGGACAACGTAGAGGGTCCTTTACTCTGTATCTAACCCCGTGCTGTACCGGTCCTGAGAATGTTTGATGGGGACAGTGTAGAGGTAATTTTAGTCTGTATCAAACCCCGTGCTATACCTGTCCTGTGGGTGTTTGATGGGGACAGTGCAGAGGGAGCTTTACTCTGTATCTAACCCCGTGCTGTACCTGTCCTGGGAGTGTTTGATGGGGACAGTGCAGAGGGAGCTTTACACTGTATCTAACACTGGGCTGTACCTGTCTTGGGAGTGTTTGATGGGGACAGTGTAGAGGGAGGTTTACTCTGTATCTAACCCCGTGCTATACCTGTCCTGGGAGTGTTTGATGGGGACAGTGTAGAGGGAGCTTTACTCTGTATCTAACACTGTGCTGTACCTGTCCTGGGAGTGTTTGATAGGGACAGTGTAGAAGGAGCTTTACTCTGTATCTAACCCCGTGCTGTACCTGTACTGGGAGTGTTTGATGGGGACAGTGCAGAGGGAGCTTTACTCTGTATCGACACCCTTGCTGTACCTGTCCTGGGAGCGTTTAATGGGGACAACGTAGAGGGTGCTTTCGTCTGTATCTAACCCCGTGCTGTACCGGTCCTGAGAATGTTTGATGGGAACAGTGTAGAGGTAATTATAGTCTGTATCTAACCCCGTGCTATACCTGTCCTGGGAGTGTTTGATGGGGACAGTGCAGAGGGAGCTTTACTCTGTATCTAACCCCGTGCTGTACCTGTCCTGGGAGTGTTTGATGGGGACAGTGCAGAGGGAGCTTTACTCTGTATCTAACACTGGGCTGTACCTGTCCTGGGACTGTTTGATGTGGACAGTGTAGAGGGAGCTTTACTCTGTATCTAACCCCGTGCTGTACCTGTCCTGGGAGTGTTTGATGGGGACAGTGTAGAAGGAGCTTTACTCTGTATCTAACCCCGTGCAGTACCTGTACTGGGAGTGTTTGATGGGGACAGTGCAGAGGGAGCTTTACTCTGTATCGACACCCTTGCTGTACCTGTCCTGGGAGTGTTTACTGGGGACAACGTAGAGGGTGCTTTACTCTGTATCTAACCCCGTGCTGTATCTGTCCAGGGAATGTTTGATGGGGACAGTGTAGAGGGAATTTTAGTCTATATCTCAGGCCGTTCTGTACCTGTGCTGGGAGTGTTTGATGGGGACAGTGTAGAGGGAGCTTTACTCTATATCAACCCCCGTGTTGTACCTGTCCTGGTAGTGTTTAAGGGGGACAACGTAGAGGGTGCTTTACTCTGTATCTAACCCGATGCTGTACCTGTCCTGAGAGTGTTTGTTAGGGACAGTGTAACGGTATCATTACTCTGTATCTAACCCAGTGCTGTACCTGTCCTGGGAGTGTTTGATGGGGACAGTGTAGAGGGAGCTTTACTCTGTATCTAACCCCGTGCTGTACCTGTCCTGGGAGTGTTTGATGGGGACAGTGTAGAGGGAGTGTTACTCTGTGTCTAACCCCGTGCTGTACCTGTCCTGGGAGTGTTTGATGGGGACAGTGTAGAAGGAGCTTTACTCTGTATCTAACCCCGTGCTGTACCTGTCCTGGGAATGTTTGATGGGGACAGTGTAGAGGGAATTTATGTCTGTATCTCAGGCCGTTCTGTACCTGTGCTGGGAGTGTTTGATGGGGACAGTGTAGAGGGAGCTTTCCTCTATATCAACCCCCGTGCTGTACCTGTCCTGGGAGTGTTTAAGGGGAACAACGTAGAGGGTGCTTTACTCTGTATCTAACCCTATGCTGTACGTGTCCTGAGAGTGTTTGATGGGGACAGTGTAACGGTAGCATTACTCTGTATCTAACCCAGTGCTGTACCTGTCCTGGGAGTGTTTGATGGGGACAGTGTAGAGGGAGCTTTACTCTGTATCTAACCCCGTGCTGTACCTGTCCTGGGAGTGTTTGATAGGGACAGTGTAGAGGGACCAGTACTCTGTATCTAGCCCCGTGCCATACCTGTCCTGGGAGTGTTTGATGCGGACAACGTAGAGGGTGTTTTACTCTGTATCTAACCCCGTGCTGTACCTGTCCTGGGAGTGTTTGATGGGGACAGTGTAAAGGGAGCTTTTCTCTGTATCTCACTCTGTGCTGGACTTGTCCTGGGAGTGTTTGATGGGGACAGTGCAGAGGGAGATTTAATCTGCATCTAAGCCCGTGCTATACCTGTCCTGGGAGTTTTTGATGGGGACAGTGCAGAGGGAGCTTTACTCTGTATCTAACCCCGTGCTGTACCTGTCCTGGGAGTGTTTGATGGGGACAGTGCAGAGGGAGCTTTACTCTGTATCTAACCCCATGCTATACCTGTCCTGGCAGTGTTTGATGGGGACAGTGCAGAGGTAGCTTTACTCTGTATCTAACCCCGTGCTGTAGCTGTCCTGGGATTGTTTGATGGGGACAGTGCAGAGGGAGCTTTACTCTGTATCTAACCCCGTGCTATACCTGTCCTGGGAGTGTTTGATGGGGACAGTGCAGAGGGAGCTTTACTCTGTATCTAACCCCGTGCTGTACCTGTCCTGGGAGTGTTTGATGGGGACAGTGTAGAGGGAGCTTTACTCTGTATCTAACACTGTGCTGTACCTGTCCTGGGAGTGTTTGATGGGGACAGTGTAGAAGGAGCTTTACTCTGTATCTAACCCCGTGCTGTACCTGTACTGGGAGTGTTTGATGGGGACAGTGCAGAGGGAGCTTTAATCTGTATCGACACCCTTGCTGTACCTGTCCTGGGAGTGTTTAATGGGGACAACGTAGAGGGTGCTTTACTCTGTATCTAACCCCGTGCTGTACCGGTCCTGAGAATGTTTGATGGGGACAGTGTAGAGGTAATTTTAGTCTGTATCTAACCCCGTGCTATACCTGTCCTGGGAGTGTTTGATGGGGACAGTGCAGAGGGAGCTTTACTCTGTATCTAACACTGTGCTGTACCTGTCCTGGGAGTGTTTGATGGGGACAGTGTAGAGGGAGTGTTACTCTGTGTCTAACCCCGTGCTGTACCTGTCCTGGGAGTGTTTACTGGGGACAACGTAGAGGGTGCTTTACTCTGTATCTCACCCTGTGCTGTACCTGTCCTGGGAATGTTTGATGGGGACAGTGTAGAGGGAATTTTAGTCTGTATCTCAGGCCGTTCTGTACCTGTGCTGGGAGTGTTTGATGGCGACAGTGTAGAGGGAGCTTTACTCAATATCAACCCCCGTGCTGTACCTGTCCTGGGAGTGTTTAAGGGGGACAGTGCAGAGGGAGCGTTACTCTGTGTCTAACCCTGTGCTGTACCTGTCCTGAGAGTGTTTGATGGGGACAGTGTAGAGCGAGCGTTACTCTGTGTCTAACCCTGTGCTGTACCTGTCCTGGGAGTGTTTGATGGGGACAGTGCAGAAGGAGCTTTACTCTGTATCTAACACCGGGCTGCACCTGTCCTGGGAGTGTTTGATGGGGACAGTGTAGAGGGAGCGTGACTCTGTGTCTAACCCCGTGCTGTACCTGTCCTGGGGGTGTTTGATGGGGACAGTGTAGCGGGAGCTTTACTCTGTATCTAACACCGGGCTGTACCTGCACTGGCAGGATTTGATGGGGACAGTGTAGAGGGAGCTTTACTCTATATCTAACACTGTGCTGTACCTGTCCTTGGAGTGTTTGATGGGGACAGTGTAGAGGGAGTGTTACTCTGTGTCTAACCCCGTGCTGTACCTGTCCTGGGAGTGTTTGATGGGGACAGTGCAGAGGGAGCTTTACTCTGTATCTCACCATGTGCTGTACTTGTCCTGGGACTGTTTGATGGGGACAGTGCAGAGGGAGATTTACTCTGCATCTAAACCCGTGCTGTACCTGTCCTGGGAGTGTTTGATGGGGACAGTGCAGAGTTAGCTTTACTCTGTATCTAACCCCGTGCTGTACCTGTCCTGGGAGTGTTTGATGGGGACAGTGCAGAGGGAGCTTTACTCTGTATCTAACCCCGTGCTATACCTGTCCTGGGAGTGTTTGATGGGGACAGTGCAGAGGGAGCTTTACTCTGTATCTAACCCCGTGCTGTACCTATCCTGGGAGTGTTTGATGGGGACAGTGCAGAGGGAGCTTTACTCTGTATCTAACACCGGGCTGTCCCTGTCCTGGGAGTGTTTGATGGGGACAGTGTAGAGGGAGCTTTACTCTGTATCTAACCCTGTGCTGTACCTGTCCTGGGAGTGTTTGATGGGGACAGTGTAGAGGGAGCTTTACGCTGTATCTCACCCTGTGCTGTACCTGTCCTGGGAGTGTTTGATGGGGACAGTGCAGAGGGAGCTTTACTCTGTATCTAACCCCGTGCTATACCTGTCCTGGGAGTGTTTGATGGGGACAGTGTAGAGGAAGCTTTACTCTGTATCTAACACTGTGCTGTACCTGTCCTGGGAGTGTTTGCTGGGGACAGTGGAGAAGGAGCTTTACTCTGTATCTAACCCCGTGCTGTACCTGTACTGGGAGTGTTTGATGGGGAAAGTGCAGAGGGAGCTTTACGCTGTATCTCACCCTGTGCTGTACCTGTCCTGGGAGTGTTTGATGGGGACAGTGCAGAGGGAGCTTTACTCTGTATCTAACCCCGTGCTATACCTGTCCTGGGAGTGTTTGATGGGGAACGTGCAGAGTTAGCTTTACTCTGTATCTAACCCCGTGCTGTACCTGTCCTGGGAGTGTTTGATGGGGACAGTGCAGAGGGAGCTTTACTCTGTATCTAACCCCGTGCTATACCTGTCCTGGGAGTGTTTGATGGGGACAGTGCAGAGGGAGCTTTACTCTGTATCTAACCCCGTGCTGTACCTATCCTGGGAGTGTTTGATGGGGACAGTGCAGAGGGAGCTTTACTCTGTATCTAACACCGGGCTGTCCCTGTCCTGGGAGTGTTTGATGGGGACAGTGTAGAGGGAGCTTTACTCTGTATCTAACCCTGTGCTGTACCTGTCCTGGGAGTGTTTGATGGGGACAGTGTAGAGGGAGCTTTGCGCTGTATCTCACCCTGTGCTGTACCTGTCCTGGGAGTGTTTGATGCGGACAGTGCAGAGGGAGCTTTACTCTGTACCTAACCCCGTGCTATACCTGTCCTGGGAGTGTTTGCTGGGGACAGTGTAGAGGAAGCTTTACTCTGTATCTAACACTGTGCTGTACCTGTCCTGGGAGTGTTTGATGGGGACAGTGTAGAAGGAGCTTTACTCTGTATCTAACCCCGTGCTGTACCTGTACTGGGAGTGTTTGATGGGGACAGTGCAGAGGGAGCTTTACGCTGTATCTCACCCTGTGCTGTACCTGTCCTGGGAGTGTTTGATGGGGACAGTGTAGAGGAAGCTTTACTCTGTATCTAACACTGTGCTGTACCTGTCCTGGGAGTGTTTGATGGGGACAGTGTAGAAGGAGCTTTACTCTGTATCGACACCATTGCTGTAACTGTCCTGGGAGTGTTTAATGGGGACAACGTAGAGGGTCCTTTACTCTGTATCTAACCCCGTGCTGTACCGGTCCTGAGAATGTTTGATGGGGACAGTGTAGAGGTAATTTTAGTCTGTATCAAACCCCGTGCTATACCTGTCCTGTGGGTGTTTGATGGGGACAGTGCAGAGGGAGCTTTACTCTGTATCTAACCCCGTGCTGTACCTGTCCTGGGAGTGTTTGATGGGGACAGTGCAGAGGGAGCTTTACACTGTATCTAACACTGGGCTGTACCTGTCTTGGGAGTGTTTGATGGGGACAGTGTAGAGGGAGGTTTACTCTGTATCTAACCCCGTGCTATACCTGTCCTGGGAGTGTTTGATGGGGACAGTGTAGAGGGAGCTTTACTCTGTATCTAACACTGTGCTGTACCTGTCCTGGGAGTGTTTGATAGGGACAGTGTAGAAGGAGCTTTACTCTGTATCTAACCCCGTGCTGTACCTGTACTGGGAGTGTTTGATGGGGACAGTGCAGAGGGAGCTTTACTCTGTATCGACACCCTTGCTGTACCTGTCCTGGGAGTGTTTAATGGGGACAACGTAGAGGGTGCTTTCGTCTGTATCTAACCCCGTGCTGTACCGGTCCTGAGAATGTTTGATGGGAACAGTGTAGAGGTAATTATAGTCTGTATCTAACCCCGTGCTATACCTGTCCTGGGAGTGTTTGATGGGGACAGTGCAGAGGGGGCTTTACTCTGTATCTAACCCCGTGCTGTACCTGTCCTGGGAGTGTTTGATGGGGACAGTGCAGAGGGAGCTTTACTCTGTATCTAACACTGGGCTGTACCTGTCCTGGGACTGTTTGATGTGGACAGTGTAGAGGGAGCTTTACTCTGTATCTAACCCCGTGCTGTACCTGTCCTGGGAGTGTTTGATGGGGACAGTGTAGAAGGAGCTTTACTCTGTATCTAACCCCGTGCAGTACCTGTACTGGGAGTGTTTGATGGGGACAGTGCAGAGGGAGCTTTACTCTGTATCGACACCCTTGCTGTACCTGTCCTGGGAGTGTTTACTGGGGACAACGTAGAGGGTGCTTTACTCTGTATCTAACCCCGTGCTGTATCTGTCCTGGGAATGTTTGATGGGGACAGTGTAGAGGGAATTTTAGTCTATATCTCAGGCCGTTCTGTACCTGTGCTGGGAGTGTTTGATGGGGACAGTGTAGAGGGAGCTTTACTCTATATCAACCCCCGTGTTGTACCTGTCCTGGTAGTGTTTAAGGGGGACAACGTAGAGGGTGCTTTACTCTGTATCTAACCCGATGCTGTACCTGTCCTGAGAGTGTTTGATGGGGACAGTGTAACGGTATCATTACTCTGTATCTAACCCAGTGCTGTACCTGTCCTGGGAGTGTTTGATGGGGACAGTGTAGAGGAAGCTTTACTCTGTATCTAACACTGTGCTGTACCTGTCCTGGGAGTGTTTGATGGGGACAGTGGAGAAGGAGCTTTACTCTGTATCTAACCCCGTGCTGTACCTGTACTGGGAGTGTTTGATGGGGACAGTGCAGAGGGAGCTTTACGCTGTATCTCACCCTGTGCTGTACCTGTCCTGGGAGTGTTTGATGGGGACAGTGCAGAGGGAGCTTTACTCTGTATCTAACCCCGTGCTATACCTGTCCTGGGAGTGTTTGATGGGGAAAGTGCAGAGTTAGGTTTACTCTGTATCTAACCCCGTGCTGTACCTGTCCTGGGAGTGTTTGATGGGGACAGTGCAGAGGGAGCTTAATCTGTATCTAACCCCGTGCTATACCTGTCCTGGGAGTGTTTGATGGGGACAGTGCAGAGGGAGCTTTACTCTGTATCTAACCCCGTGCTGTACCTGTCCTGGGAGTGTTTGATGGGGACAGTGCAGAGGGAGCTTTACTCTGTATCTAACCCCGTGCTGTACCTATCCTGGGAGTGTTTGATGGGGACAGTGCAGAGGGAGCTTTACTCTGTATCTAACACCGGGCTGTCCCTGTCCTGGGAGTGTTTGATGGGGACAGTGTAGAGGGAGCTTTACTCTGTATCTAACCCTGTGCTGTACCTGTCCTGGGAGTGTTTGATGGGGACTGTGTAGAGGGAGCTTTACGCTGTATCTCACCCTGTGCTGTACCTGTACTGGGAGTGTTTGATGGGGACAGTGCAGAGGGAGCTTTACTCTGTATCTAACCCCGTGCTGTACCTGTCCTGGGAGTGTTTGATGGGGACAGTGCAGAGGGAGCTTTACTCTGAATCGACACCCTTGCTGTACCTGTCCTGGGAGTGTTTAATGGGGACAACGTAGAGGGTGCTTTACTCTGAATCTGACCCCGTGCTGTACCGGTCCTGAGAATATTTGATGGGGACAGTGTAGAGGTAATTTTAGTCTGTATCTAACCCCGTGCTATACCTGTCGTTGGAGTGTTTGATGGGGACAGTGCGGAGGGAGCTTTACTCTGTATCTAACCCCGTGCTGTACCTGTCCTGGGAGTGTTTGATGGGGACAGTGCAGAGGGAGCTTTACTCTGTATCTAACACTGGGCTGTACCTGTCCTGGGAGTGTTTGATGGGGACAGTATAGAGGGAGGTTTACTCTGTATCTAACCCTGTGCTGTACCTGTCCTGGGGGTGTTTGATGGGGACAGTGTAGCGGGAGCTTTACTCTGTATCTAACTCTGTGCTGTACCTGTCCTGGGAGTGTTTGATGGGGACAGTGTAGAGGGAGCTTTACTCTGTATCTAACACTGTGCTGTACATGTCCTGGGAGTGTTTGATGGGGACAGTGTAGAGGGAGTGTTACTCTGTGTCTAACCCCGTGCTGTACCTGTCCTGGGAGTGTTTGATGGGGACAGTGTAGAAGGAGCTTTACTCTGTATCTAACCCCGTGCTGTACCTGTCCTGGGAATGTTTGATGGGGACAGTGTAGAGGGAATTTATGTCTGTATCTCAGGCCGTTCTGTACCTGTGCTGGGAGTGTTTGATGGGGACAGTGTAGAGGGAGCTTTCCTCTATATCAACCCCCGTGCTGTACCTGTCCTGGGAGTGTTGAAGGGGGACAACGTAGAGGGTGCTTTACTCTGTATCTAACACTATGCTGTACGTGTCCTGAGAGTGTTTGATGGGGACAGTGTAACGGTAGCATTACTCTGTATCTAACCCAGTGCTGTACCTGTCCTGGGAGTGTTTGATGGGGACAGTGTAGAGGGAGCTTTACTCTGTATCTAACCCCGTGCTGTACCTGTCCTGGGAGTGTTTGATAGGGACAGTGTAGAGGGACCAGTACTCTGTATCTAGCCCCGTGCCATACCTGTCCTGGGAGTGTTTGATGCGGACAACGTAGAGGGTGTTTTACTCTGTATCTAACCCCGTGCTGTACCTGTCCTGGGAGTGTTTGATGGGGACAGTGTAAAGGGAGCTTTTCTCTGTATCTCACTCTGTGCTGGACTTGTCCTGGGAGTGTTTGATGGGGACAGTGCAGAGGGAGATTTAATCAGCATCTAACCCCGTGCGATACCTGTCCTGGGAGTTTTTGATGGGGACAGTGCAGAGGGAGCTTTACTCTGTATCTAACCCCGTGCTGTACCTGTCCTGGGAGTGTTTGATGGGGGCAGTGCAGAGGGAGCTTTACTCTGTATCTAACCCCATGCTATACCTGTCCTGGCAGTGTTTGATGGGGACAGTGCAGAGGTAGCTTTACTCTGTATCTAACCCCGTGCTGTAGCTGTCCTGGGATTGTTTGATGGGGACAGTGCAGAGGGAGCTTTACTCTGTATCTAACCCCGTGCTATACATGTCCTGGGAGTGTTTGATGGGGACAGTGCAGAGGGAGCTTTACTCTGTATCTAACCCCGTGCTGTACCTGACATGGGAGTGTTTGATGGGGACAGTGTAGAGGGAGCTTTACTCTGTATCTAACACTGTGCTGTACCTGTCCTGGGAGTGTTTGATGGGGACAGTGTAGAAGGAGGTTTACTCTGTATCTAACCCCGTGCTGTACCTGTACTGGGAGTGTTTGATGGGGACAGTGCAGAGGGAGCTTTAATCTGTATCGACACCCTTGCTGTACCTGTCCTGGGAGTGTTTAATGGGGACAACGTAGAGGGTGCTTTACTCTGTATCTAACCCCGTGCTGTACCGGTCCTGAGAATGTTTGATGGGGACAGTGTAGAGGTAATTTTAGTCTGTATCTAACCCCGTGCTATACCTGTCCTGGGAGTGTTTGATGGGGACAGTGCAGAGGGAGCTTTACTCTGTATCTAACACTGTGCTGTACCTGTCCTGGGAGTGTTTGATGGGGACAGTGTAGAGGGAGTGTTACTCTGTGTCTAACCCCGTGCTGTACCTGTCCTGGGAGTGTTTGATGGGGACAGTGTAGAAGGAGCTTTACTCTGTATCTAACCCCGTGCTGTACCTGTCCTGGGAATGTTTGATGGGGACAGTGTAGAGGGAATTTAAGTCTGTATCTCAGGCCGTTCTGTACCTGTGCTGGGAGTGTTTGATGGGGACAGTGTAGAGGGAGCTTTACTCTATATCAACCCCCGTGCTGTACCTGTCCTGGGAGTGTTTAAGGGGGACAACGTAGAGGGTGCTTTACTCTGTATCTAACCCTATGCTGTACCTGTCCTGAGAGTGTTTGATGGGGACAGTGTAACGGTAGCATTACTCTGTATCTAACCCAGTGCTGTACCTGTCCTGGGAGTGTTTGATGGGGACAGTGTAGAGGGAGCTTTACTCTGTATCTAACCCCGTGCTGTACCTGTCCTGGGAGTGTTTGATAGGGACAGTGTAGAGGGACCAGTACTCTGTATCTAGCCCCGTGCCGTACCTGTCCTGGGAGTGTTTGATGCGGACAACGTAGAGGGTGTTTTACTCTGTATCTAACCCCGTGCTGTACCTGTCCTGGGAGTGTTTGATGGGGACAGTGTAAAGGGAGCTTTTCTCTGTATCTCACTCTGTGCTGGACTTGTCCTGGGAGTGTTTGATGGGGACAGTGCAGAGGGAGATTTAATCTGCATCTAACCCCGTGCTATACCTGTCCTGGGAGTGTTTGATGGGGACAGTGCAGAGGTAGCTTTACTCTGTATCTAACCCCGTGCTGTACCTGTCCTGGGAGTGTTTGATGGGGACAGTGCAGAGGGAGCTTTACTCTGTATCTAACCCCGTGCTATACCTGTCCTGGCAGTGTTTGATGGGGACAGTGCAGAGGTAGCTTTACTCTGTATCTAACCCCGTGCTGTAGCTGTCCTGGGAGTGTTTGATGGGGACAGTGCAGAGGGAGCTTTACTCTGTATCTAACCCCGTGCTATACCTGTCCTGGGAGTGTTTGATGGGGACAGTGTAGAGGGAGCTTTACTCTGTATCTAACCCTGTGCTGTACCTGTCCTGGGAGTGTTTGATGGGGACAGTGCAGAGGGAGCTTTACTCTGTATCTAACCCCGTGCTATACCTGTCCTGGGAGTGTTTGATGGGGACAGTGCAGAGGGAGCTTTACTCTGTATCTAACACTGTGCTGTACCTGTCCTGGGAGTGTTTGATGGGGACAGTGTAGAGGGAGTGTTACTCTGTGTCTAACCCCGTGCTGTACCTGTCCTGGGAGTGTTTGATGGGGACAGTGTAGAAGGAGCTTTACTCTGTATCTAACCCCGTGCTGTACCTGTCCTGGGAATGTTTGATGGGGACAGTGTAGAGGGAATTTAAGTCTGTATCTCAGGCCGTTCTGTACCTGTGCTGGGAGTGTTTGATGGGGACAGTGTAGAGGGAGCTTTACTCTATATCAACCCCCGTGCTGTACCTGTCCTGGGAGTGTTTAAGGGGGACAACGTAGAGGGTGCTTTACTCTGTATCTAACCCTATGCTGTACCTGTCCTGAGAGTGTTTGATGGGGACAGTGTAACGGTAGCATTACTCTGTATCTAACCCAGTGCTGTACCTGTCCTGGGAGTGTTTGATGGGGACAGTGTAGAGGGAGCTTTACTCTGTATCTAACCCCGTGCTGTACCTGTCCTGGGAGTGTTTGATAGGGACAGTGTAGAGGGACCAGTACTCTGTATCTAGCCCCGTGCCGTACCTGTCCTGGGAGTGTTTGATGCGGACAACGTAGAGGGTGTTTTACTCTGTATCTAACCCCGTGCTGTACCTGTCCTGGGAGTGTTTGATGGGGACAGTGTAAAGGGAGCTTTTCTCTGTATCTCACTCTGTGCTGGACTTGTCCTGGGAGTGTTTGATGGGGACAGTGCAGAGGGAGATTTAATCTGCATCTAACCCCGTGCTATACCTGTCCTGGGAGTGTTTGATGGGGACAGTGCAGAGGTAGCTTTACTCTGTATCTAACCCCGTGCTGTACCTGTCCTGGGAGTGTTTGATGGGGACAGTGCAGAGGGAGCTTTACTCTGTATCTAACCCCGTGCTATACCTGTCCTGGCAGTGTTTGATGGGGACAGTGCAGAGGTAGCTTTACTCTGTATCTAACCCCGTGCTGTAGCTGTCCTGGGAGTGTTTGATGGGGACAGTGCAGAGGGAGCTTTACTCTGTATCTAACCCCGTGCTATACCTGTCCTGGGAGTGTTTGATGGGGACAGTGTAGAGGGAGCTTTACTCTGTATCTAACCCTGTGCTGTACCTGTCCTGGGAGTGTTTGATGGGGACAGTGCAGAGGGAGCTTTACTCTGTATCTAACCCCGTGCTATACCTGTCCTGGCAGTGTTTGATGGGGACAGTGCAGAGGTAGCTTTACTCTGTATCTAACCCCGTGCTGTAGCTGTCCTGGGACTGTTTGATGGGGACAGTGCAGAGGGAGCTTTACTCTGTATCTAACACCGGGCTGTACCTGTCCTGGGAGTGTTTGATGGGGACAGTGTAGAGGGAGCTTTACTCTGTATCTAACCCTGTGATGTACCTGTCCTGGGAGTGTTTGATGGGGACAGTGTAGAGGGAGCTTTACGCTGTATCTCACCCTGTGCTGTGCCTGTCCTGGGAGTGTTTGATGGGGACAGTGCAGAGGGAGCTTTACTCTGTATCTAACCCCGTGCTATACCTGTACTGGGAGTGTTTGATGGGGACAGTGTAGAGGGAGCTTTACTCTGTATCTAACACTGTGCTGTACCTGTCCTGGGAGTGTTTGATGGGGACAGTGTAGAAGGAGCTTTACTCTGTATCTAACCCCGTGCTGTACCTGTACTGGGAGTGTTTGATGGGGACAGAGCAGGGGGAGCTTTAATCTGTATCGACACCCTTGCTGTACCTGTCCTGGGAGTGTTTAATGGGGACAACGTAGAGGGTGCTTTACTCTGTATCTAACCCCGTGCTGTACCGGTCCTGAGAATGTTTGATGGGGACAGTGTAGAGGTAATTTTAGTCTGTATCTAACCCCGTGCTATACCTGTCCTGGGAGTGTTTGATGGGGACAGTGCAGAGGGAGCTTTACTCTGTATCTAACCCCGTGCTGTAACTGTCCTGGGAGTGTTTGATGGGGACAGTGCAGAGGGAGCTTTACTCTGTATCTAACTCTGGGCTGTACCTGTCCTGGGACTGTTTGATGTGGACAGTGTAGAGGGAGCTTTACTCTGTATCTAACCCCGTGCTGTACCTGTCCTAGGAGTGTTTGATGGGGACAGTGTAGAAGGAGCTTTACTCTGTATCTAACCCCGTGCTGTACCTGTACTGGGAGTGTTTGATGGGGACAGTGCAGAGGGAGCTTTACTCTGTATCGACACCCTTGCTGTACCTGTCCTGGGAGTGTTTACTGGGGACAACGTAGAGGGTGCTTTACTCTGTATCTAACCCCGTGCTGTACCTGTCCTGGGAATGTTTGATGGGGACAGTGTAGAGGGAATTTTAGTCTGTATCTCAGGCCGTTCTGTACCTGTGCTGGGAGTGTTTGATGGGGACAGTGTAGAGGGAGCTTTACTCTATATCAACCCCCGTGCTGTACCTGTCCTGGTAGTGTTTAAGGGGGACAACGTAGAGGGTGCTTTACTCTGTATCTAACCCCGTGCTGTACCTGTCCTGAGAGTGTTTGATGGGGACAGTGTAACAGTAGCATTACTCTGTATCTAACCCAGTGCTGTAACTGTCCTGGGAGTGTTTGATGGGGACAGTGTAGAGGGAGCTTTACTCTGTATCTAACCCCGTGCTGTACCTGTCCTGGGAGTGTTTGATAGGGACAGTGGAGAGGGACCAGTACTCTGTATCTAGCCCCGTGCCGTACCTGTCCTGGGAGTGTTTGATGCGGACAACGTAGAGGATGTTTTACTCTGTATCTAACCCCGTGCTGTACCTGTCCTGGGAGTGTTTGATGGGGACAGTGTAAAGGGAGCTTTTCTCTGTATCTAACCCAATGCTGTACCTGTACTGGGAGTGTTTGATGGGGACAGTGTAGAGGGAGCTTTACTCTGTATCTAACACTGGGCTGTACCTGTCCTGGGAGTGTTTGATGGGGACAGTGTAGAGGGAGTGTTACTCTGTGTCTAACCCCGTGCTGTACCTGTCCTGGGAGTGTTTGATGGGGACAGTGCAGAGGGAGCTTTACTCTGTATCTGACACCGGGCTGTACCTGTCCTGGGAGTGTTTGATGGGGACAGTGTAGAGGGAGCTTTACTCTGTATCTAACGCTGTGCTGTACCTGTCCTGGGAGTGTTTGATGGGGACAGTGTAGAGGGAGCTTTACGCTGTATCTCACCCTGTGCTGTAGCTGTCCTGGGAGTGTTTGATGGGGACAGTGCAGAGGGAGCTTTACTCTGGATCGACACCCTTGCTGTAACTGTCCTGGGAGTGTTTACTGGGGACAACGTAGAGGGTGCTTTACTCTGTATCTCACCCTGTGCTGTACCTGTCCTGGGAATGTTTGATGGGGACAGTGTAGAGGGAATTTTAGTCTGTATCTCAGGCCGTTCTGTACCTGTGCTGGGAGTGTTTGATGGCGACAGTGTAGAGGGAGCTTTACTCAATATCAACCCCCGTGCTGTACCTGTCCTGGGAGTGTTTAAGGGGGACAGTGCAGAGGGAGCGTTACTCTGTGTCTAACCCTGTGCTGTACCTGTCCTGAGAGTGTTTGATGGGGACAGGGTAGAGCGAGCGTTACTCTGTGTCTAACCCTTTGCTGTACCTGTCCTGGGAGTGTTTGATGGGGACAGTGCAGAAGGAGCTTTACTCTGTATCTAACACCGGGCTGCACCTGTCCTGGGAGTGTTTGATGGGGACAGTGTAGAGGGAGCGTGACTCTGTGTCTAACCCCGTGCTGTACCTGTCCTGGGGGTGTTTGATGGGGACAGTGTAGCGGGAGCTTTACTCTGTATCTAACACCGGGCTGTACCTGCACTGGCAGGATTTGATGGGGACAGTGTAGAGGGAGCTTTACTCTATATCTAACACTGTGCTGTACCTGTCCTTGGAGTGTTTGATGGGGACAGTGTAGAGGGAGTGTTACTCTGTGTCTAACCCCGTGCTGTACCTGTCCTGGGAGTGTTTGATGGGGACAGTGCAGAGGGAGCTTTACTCTGTATCTCACCATGTGCTGTACTTGTCCTGGGAGTGTTTGATGGGGACAGTGCAGAGGGAGATTTACTCTGCATCTAAACCCGTGCTGTACCTGTCCTGGGAGTGTTTGATGGGGACAGTGCAGAGTTAGCTTTACTCTGTATCTAACCCCGTGCTGTACCTGTCCTGGGAGTGTTTGATGGGGACAGTGCAGAGGGAGCTTTACTCTGTATCTAACCCCGTGCTATACCTGTCCTGGGAGTGTTTGATGGGGACAGTGCAGAGGGAGCTTTACTCTGTATCTAACCCCGTGCTGTACCTATCCTGGGAGTGTTTGATGGGGACAGTGCAGAGGGAGCTTTACTCTGTATCTAACACCGGGCTGTCCCTGTCCTGGGAGTGTTTGATGGGGACAGTGTAGAGGGAGCTTTACTCTGTATCTAACCCTGTGCTGTACCTGTCCTGGGAGTGTTTGATGGGGACAGTGTAGAGGGAGCTTTACGCTGTATCTCACCCTGTGCTGTACCTGTCCTGGGAGTGTTTGATGGGGACAGTGCAGAGGGAGCTTTACTCTGTATCTAACCCCGTGCTATACCTGTCCTGGGAGTGTTTGATGGGGACAGTGTAGAGGAAGCTTTACTCTGTATCTAACACTGTGCTGTACCTGTCCTGGGAGTGTTTGCTGGGGACAGTGGAGAAGGAGCTTTACTCTGTATCTAACCCCGTGCTGTACCTGTACTGGGAGTGTTTGATGGGGACAGTGCAGAGGGAGCTTTACGCTGTATCTCACCCTGTGCTGTACCTGTCCTGGGAGTGTTTGATGGGGACAGTGCAGAGGGAGCTTTACTCTGTATCTAACCCCGTGCTATACCTGTCCTGGGAGTGTTTGATGGGGAAAGTGCAGAGTTAGCTTTACTCTGTATCTAACCCCGTGCTGTACCTGTCCTGGGAGTGTTTGATGGGGACAGTGCAGAGGGAGCTTTACTCTGTATCTAACCCCGTGCTATACCTGTCCTGGGAGTGTTTGATGGGGACAGTGCAGAGGGAGCTTTACTCTGTATCTAACCCCGTGCTGTACCTATCCTGGGAGTGTTTGATGGGGACAGTGCAGAGGGAGCTTTACTCTGTATCTAACACCGGGCTGTCCCTGTCCTGGGAGTGTTTGATGGGGACAGTGTAGAGGGAGCTTTACTCTGTATCTAACCCTGTGCTGTACCTGTCCTGGGAGTGTTTGATGGGGACAGTGTAGAGGGAGCTTTACGCTGTATCTCACCCTGTGCTGTACCTGTCCTGGGAGTGTTTGATGCGGACAGTGCAGAGGGAGCTTTACTCTGTACCTAACCCCGTGCTATACCTGTCCTGGGAGTGTTTGCTGGGGACAGTGTAGAGGAAGCTTTACTCTGTATCTAACACTGTGCTGTACCTGTCCTGGGAGTGTTTGATGGGGACAGTGTAGAAGGAGCTTTACTCTGTATCTAACCCCGTGCTGTACCTGTACTGGGAGTGTTTGATGGGGACAGTGCAGAGGGAGCTTAACGCTGTATCTCACCCTGTGCTGTACCTGTCCTGGGAGTGTTTGATGGGGACAGTGTAGAGGAAGCTTTACTCTGTATCTAACACTGTGCTGTACCTGTCCTGGGAGTGTTTGATGGGGACAGTGTAGAAGCAGCTTTACTCTGTATCTAACTCCGTGCTGTACCTGTACTGGGAGTGTTTGATGGGGAAAGTACAGAGGAAGCTTTACTCTGTATCGACACCATTGCTGTAACTGTCCTGGGAGTGTTTAATGGGGACAACGTAGAGGGTGCTTTACTCTGTATCTAACCCCGTGCTGTACCGGTCCTGAGAATGTTTGATGGGGACAGTGTAGAGGTAATTTTAGTCTGTATCAAACCCCGTGCTAAACCTGTCCTGGGAGTGTTTGATGGGGACAGTGCAGAGGGAGCTTTACTCTGTATCTAACCCCGTGCTGTACCTGTCCTGGGAGTGTTTGATGGGGACAGTGCAGAGGGAGCTTTACACTGTATCTAACACTGGGCTGTACCTGTCTTGGGAGTGTTTGATGGGGACAGTGTAGAGGGAGGTTTACTCTGTATCTAACCCCGTGCTATACCTGTCCTGGGAGTGTTTGATGGGGACAGTGTAGAGGGAGCTTTACTCTGTATCTAACACTGTGCTGTACCTGTCCTGGGAGTGTTTGATGGGGACAGTGTAGAAGGAGCTTTACTCTGTATCTAACCCCGTGCTGTACCTGTACTGGGAGTGTTTGATGGGGACAGTGCAGAGGGAGCTTTACTCTGTATCGACACCCTTGCTGTACCTGTCCTGGGAGTGTTTAATGGGGACAACGTAGAGGGTGCTTTCGTCTGTATCTAACACTGGGCTGTACCTGTCCTGGGACTGTTTGATGTGGACAGTGTAGAGGGAGCTTTACTCTGTATCTAACCCCTTGCTGTACCTGTCCTGGGAGTGTTTGATGGGGACAGTGTAGAAGGAGCTTTACTCTGTATCTAACCCCGTGCAGTACCTGTACTGGGAGTGTTTGATGGGGACAGTGCAGAGGGAGCTTTACTCTGTATCGACACCCTTGCTGTACCTGTCCTGGGAGTGTTTACTGGGGACAACGTAGAGGGTGCTTTACTCTGTATCTAACCCCGTGCTGTATCTGTCCTGGGAATGTTTGATGGGGACAGTGTAGAGGGAATTTTAGTCTATATCTCAGGCCGTTCTGTACATGTGCTGGGAGTGTTTGATGGGGACAGTGTAGAGGGAGCTTTACTCTATATCAACCCCCGTGTTGTACCTGTCCTGGTAGTGTTTAAGGGGGACAACGTAGAGGGTGCTTTACTCTGTATCTAACCCGATGCTGTACCTGTCCTGAGAGTGTTTGATGGGGACAGTGTAACGGTATCATTACTCTGTATCTAACCCAGTGCTGTACCTGTCCTGGGAGTGTTTGATGGGGACAGTGTAGAGGGAGCTTTACTCTGTATCTAACCCCGTGCCGTACCTGTCCTGGGGTGTTAGATGCGGACAACGTAGAGGGTGTTTTACTCTGTATCTAACCCCGTGCTGTACCTGTCCTGGGAGTGTTTGATGGGGACAGTGTAGAGGGAGCTTTACGCTGTATCTCACCCTGTGCTGTACCTGTCCTGGGAGTGTTTGATGGGGACAGTGCAGAGGGAGCTTTACTCTGTATCTAACCCCGTGCTAAACCTGTCCTGGGAGTGTTTGATGGGGACAGTGTAGAGGAAGCTTTACTCTGTATCTAACACTGTGCTGTACCTGTCCTGGGAGTGTTTGATGGGGACAGTGGAGAAGGAGCTTTACTCTGTATCTAACCCCGTGCTGTACCTGTACTGTGAGTGTTTGATGGGGACAGTGCAGAGGGAGCTTTACGCTGTATCTCACCCTGTGCTGTACCTGTCCTGGGAGTGTTTGATGGGGACAGTGCAGAGGGAGTTTTACTCTGTATCTAACCCCGTGCTATACCTGTCCTGGGAGTGTTTGATGGGGAAAGTGCAGAGTTAGCTTTACTCTGTATCTAACCCCGTGCTGTACCTGTCCTGGGAGTGTTTGATGGGGACAGTGCAGAGGGAGCTTAATCTGTATCTAACCCCGTGCTATACCTGTCCTGGGAGTGTTTGATGGGGACAGTGCAGAGGGAGCTTTACTCTGTATCTAACCCCGTGCTGTACCTGTCCTGGGAGTGTTTGATGGGGACAGTGCAGAGGGAGCTTTACTCTGTATCTAACCCCGTGCTGTACCTATCCTGGGAGTGTTTGATGGGGACAGTGCAGAGGGAGCTTTACTCTGTATCTAACACCGGGCTGTCCCTGTCCTGGGAGTGTTTGATGGGGACAGTGTAGAGGGAGCTTTACTCTGTATCTAACCCTGTGCTGTACCTGTCCTGGGAGTGTTTGATGGGGACTGTGTAGAGGGAGCTTTACGCTGTATCTCACCCTGTGCTGTACCTGTCCTGGGAGTGTTTGATGCGGACAGTGCAGAGGGAGCTTTACTCTGTATCTAACCCCGTGCTATACCTGTCCTGGGAGTGTTTCCTGGGGACAGTGTAGAGGAAGCTTTACTCTGTATCTAACACTGTGCTGTACCTGTCCTGGGAGTGTTTGATGGGGACAGTGTAGAAGGAGCTTTACTCTGTATCTAACCCCGTGCTGTACCTGTACTGGGAGTGTTTGATGGGGACAGTGCAGAGGGAGCTTTACGCTGTATCTCACCCTGTGCTGTACCTGTCCTGGGAATGTTTGATGGGGACAGTGTAGAGGGAATTTTAGTCTGTATCTCAGGCCGTTCTGTACCTGTGCTGGGAGTGTTTGATGGCGACAGTGTAGAGGGAGCTTTACTCAATATCAACCCCCGTGCTGTACCTGTCCTGGGAGTGTTTAAGGGGGACAGTGCAGAGGGAGCGTTACTCTGTGTCTAACCCTGTGCTGTACCTGTCCTGAGAGTGTTTGATGGGGACAGGGTAGAGCGAGCGTTACTCTGTGTCTAACCCTTTGCTGTACCTGTCCTGGGAGTGTTTGATGGGGACAGTGCAGAAGGAGCTTTACTCTGTATCTAACACCGGGCTGCACCTGTCCTGGGAGTGTTTGATGGGGACAGTGTAGAGGGAGCGTGACTCTGTGTCTAACCCCGTGCTGTACCTGTCCTGGGGGTGTTTGATGGGGACAGTGTAGCGGGAGCTTTACTCTGTATCTAACACCGGGCTGTACCTGCACTGGCAGGATTTGATGGGGACAGTGTAGAGGGAGCTTTACTCTATATCTAACACTGTGCTGTACCTGTCCTTGGAGTGTTTGATGGGGACAGTGCAGAGGGAGCTTTACTCTGTATCTCACCATGTGCTGTACTTGTCCTGGGAGTGTTTGATGGGGACAGTGCAGAGGGAGATTTACTCTGCATCTAAACCCGTGCTGTACCTGTCCTGGGAGTGTTTGATGGGGACAGTGCAGAGTTAGCTTTACTCTGTATCTAACCCCGTGCTGTACCTGTCCTGGGAGTGTTTGATGGGGACAGTGCAGAGGGAGCTTTACTCTGTATCTAACCCCGTGCTATACCTGTCCTGGGAGTGTTTGATGGGGACAGTGCAGAGGGAGCTTTACTCTGTATCTAACCCCGTGCTGTACCTATCCTGGGAGTGTTTGATGGGGACAGTGCAGAGGGAGCTTTACTCTGTATCTAACACCGGGCTGTCCCTGTCCTGGGAGTGTTTGATGGGGACAGTGTAGAGGGAGCTTTACTCTGTATCTAACCCTGTGCTGTACCTGTCCTGGGAGTGTTTGATGGGGACAGTGTAGAGGGAGCTTTACGCTGTATCTCACCCTGTGCTGTACCTGTCCTGGGAGTGTTTGATGGGGACAGTGCAGAGGGAGCTTTACTCTGTATCTAACCCCGTGCTATACCTGTCCTGGGAGTGTTTGATGGGGACAGTGTAGAGGAAGCTTTACTCTGTATCTAACACTGTGCTGTACCTGTCCTGGGAGTGTTTGCTGGGGACAGTGGAGAAGGAGCTTTACTCTGTATCTAACCCCGTGCTGTACCTGTACTGGGAGTGTTTGATGGGGACAGTGCAGAGGGAGCTTTACGCTGTATCTCACCCTGTGCTGTACCTGTCCTGGGAGTGTTTGATGGGGACAGTGCAGAGGGAGCTTTACTCTGTATCTAACCCCGTGCTATACCTGTCCTGGGAGTGTTTGATGGGGAAAGTGCAGAGTTAGCTTTACTCTGTATCTAACCCCGTGCTGTACCTGTCCTGGGAGTGTTTGATGGGGACAGTGCAGAGGGAGCTTTACTCTGTATCTAACCCCGTGCTATACCTGTCCTGGGAGTGTTTGATGGGGACAGTGCAGAGGGAGCTTTACTCTGTATCTAACCCCGTGCTGTACCTATCCTGGGAGTGTTTGATGGGGACAGTGCAGAGGGAGCTTTACTCTGTATCTAACACCGGGCTGTCCCTGTCCTGGGAGTGTTTGATGGGGACAGTGTAGAGGGAGCTTTACTCTGTATCTAACCCTGTGCTGTACCTGTCCTGGGAGTGTTTGATGGGGACAGTGTAGAGGGAGCTTTACGCTGTATCTCACCCTGTGCTGTACCTGTCCTGGGAGTGTTTGATGCGGACAGTGCAGAGGGAGCTTTACTCTGTACCTAACCCCGTGCTATACCTGTCCTGGGAGTGTTTGCTGGGGACAGTGTAGAGGAAGCTTTACTCTGTATCTAACACTGTGCTGTACCTGTCCTGGGAGTGTTTGATGGGGACAGTGTAGAAGGAGCTTTACTCTGTATCTAACCCCGTGCTGTACCTGTACTGGGAGTGTTTGATGGGGACAGTGCAGAGGGAGCTTAACGCTGTATCTCACCCTGTGCTGTACCTGTCCTGGGAGTGTTTGATGGGGACAGTGTAGAGGAAGCTTTACTCTGTATCTAACACTGTGCTGTACCTGTCCTGGGAGTGTTTGATGGGGACAGTGTAGAAGGAGCTTCACTCTGTATCTAACTCCGTGCTGTACCTGTACTGGGAGTGTTTGATGGGGAAAGTACAGAGGAAGCTTTACTCTGTATCGACACCATTGCTGTAACTGTCCTGGGAGTGTTTAATGGGGACAACGTAGAGGGTGCTTTACTCTGTATCTAACCCCGTGCTGTACCGGTCCTGAGAATGTTTGATGGGGACAGTGTAGAGGTAATTTTAGTCTGTATCAAACCCCGTGCTAAACCTGTCCTGGGAGTGTTTGATGGGGACAGTGCAGAGGGAGCTTTACTCTGTATCTAACCCCGTGCTGTACCTGTCCTGGGAGTGTTTGATGGGGACAGTGCAGAGGGAGCTTTACACTGTATCTAACACTGGGCTGTACCTGTCTTGGGAGTGTTTGATGGGGACAGTGTAGAGGGAGGTTTACTCTGTATCTAACCCCGTGCTATACCTGTCCTGGGAGTGTTTGATGGGGACAGTGTAGAGGGAGCTTTACTCTGTATCTAACACTGTGCTGTACCTGTCCTGGGAGTGTTTGATGGGGACAGTGTAGAAGGAGCTTTACTCTGTATCTAACCCCGTGCTGTACCTGTACTGGGAGTGTTTGATGGGGACAGTGCAGAGGGAGCTTTACTCTGTATCGACACCCTTGCTGTACCTGTCCTGGGAGTGTTTAATGGGGACAACGTAGAGGGTGCTTTCGTCTGTATCTAACCCCGTGCTGTACCGGTCCTGAGAATGTTTGATGGGAACAGTGTAGAGGTAATTATAGTCTGTATCTAACCCCGTGCTATACCTGTCCTGGGAGTGTTTGATGGGGACAGTGCAGAGGGAGCTTTACTCTGTATCTAACCCCGTGCTGTACCTGTCCTGGGAGTGTTTGATGGGGACAGTGCAGAGGGAGCTTTACTCTGTATCTAACACTGGGCTGTACCTGTCCTGGGACTGTTTGATGTGGACAGTGTAGAGGGAGCTTTACTCTGTATCTAACCCCTTGCTGTACCTGTCCTGGGAGTGTTTGATGGGGACAGTGTAGAAGGAGCTTTACTCTGTATCTAACCCCGTGCAGTACCTGTACTGGGAGTGTTTGATGGGGACAGTGCAGAGGGAGCTTTACTCTGTATCGACACCCTTGCTGTACCTGTCCTGGGAGTGTTTACTGGGGACAACGTAGAGGGTGCTTTACTCTGTATCTAACCCCGTGCTGTATCTGTCCTGGGAATGTTTGATGGGGACAGTGTAGAGGGAATTTTAGTCTATATCTCAGGCCGTTCTGTACATGTGCTGGGAGTGTTTGATGGGGACAGTGTAGAGGGAGCTTTACTCTATATCAACCCCCGTGTTGTACCTGTCCTGGTAGTGTTTAAGGGGGACAACGTAGAGGGTGCTTTACTCTGTATCTAACCCAGTGCTGTACCTGTCCTGGGAGTGTTTGATGGGGACAGTGTAGAGGGAGCTTTACTCTGTATCTAACCCCGTGCCGTACCTGTCCTGGGGTGTTAGATGCGGACAACGTAGAGGGTGTTTTACTCTGTATCTAACCCCGTGCTGTACCTGTCCTGGGAGTGTTTGATGGGGACAGTGTAGAGGGAGCTTTACGCTGTATCTCACCCTGTGCTGTACCTGTCCTGGGAGTGTTTGATGGGGACAGTGCAGAGGGAGCTTTACTCTGTATCTAACCCCGTGCTAAACCTGTCCTGGGAGTGTTTGATGGGGACAGTGTAGAGGAAGCTTTACTCTGTATCTAACACTGTGCTGTACCTGTCCTGGGAGTGTTTGATGGGGACAGTGGAGAAGGAGCTTTACTCTGTATCTAACCCCGTGCTGTACCTGTACTGTGAGTGTTTGATGGGGACAGTGCAGAGGGAGCTTTACGCTGTATCTCACCCTGTGCTGTACCTGTCCTGGGAGTGTTTGATGGGGACAGTGCAGAGGGAGTTTTACTCTGTATCTAACCCCGTGCTATACCTGTCCTGGGAGTGTTTGATGGGGAAAGTGCAGAGTTAGCTTTACTCTGTATCTAACCCCGTGCTGTACCTGTCCTGGGAGTGTTTGATGGGGACAGTGCAGAGGGAGCTTAATCTGTATCTAACCCCGTGCTATACCTGTCCTGGGAGTGTTTGATGGGGACAGTGCAGAGGGAGCTTTACTCTGTATCTAACCCCGTGCTGTACCTGTCCTGGGAGTGTTTGATGGGGACAGTGCAGAGGGAGCTTTACTCTGTATCTAACCCCGTGCTGTACCTATCCTGGGAGTGTTTGATGGGGACAGTGCAGAGGGAGCTTTACTCTGTATCTAACACCGGGCTGTCCCTGTCCTGGGAGTGTTTGATGGGGACAGTGTAGAGGGAGCTTTACTCTGTATCTAACCCTGTGCTGTACCTGTCCTGGGAGTGTTTGATGGGGACTGTGTAGAGGGAGCTTTACGCTGTATCTCACCCTGTGCTGTACCTGTCCTGGGAGTGTTTGATGCGGACAGTGCAGAGGGAGCTTTACTCTGTATCTAACCCCGTGCTATACCTGTCCTGGGAGTGTTTCCTGGGGACAGTGTAGAGGAAGCTTTACTCTGTATCTAACACTGTGCTGTACCTGTCCTGGGAGTGTTTGATGGGGACAGTGTAGAAGGAGCTTTACTCTGTATCTAACCCCGTGCTGTACCTGTACTGGGAGTGTTTGATGGGGACAGTGCAGAGGGAGCTTTACGCTGTATCTCACCCTGTGCTGTACCTGTCCTGGGAGTGTTTGATGGGGACAGTGCAGAGGGAGCTTTACTCTGTATCTAACCCCGTGCTATACCTGTCCTGGGAGTGTTTGATGGGGACAGTGTAGAGGAAGCTTTACTCTGTATCTAACACTGTGCTGTACCTGTCCTGGGAGTGTTTGATGGGGACAGTGTAGAAGGAGCTTTACTCTGTATCTAACTCCGTGCTGTACCTGTACTGGGAGTGTTTGATGGGGAAAGTACAGAGGAAGCTTTACTCTGTATCGACACCATTGCTGTAAATGTCCTGGGAGTGTTTAATGGGGACAACGTAGAGGGTGCTTTACTGTGTATCTAACCCCGTGCTGTACCGGTCCTGAGAATGTTTGATGGGGACAGTGTAGAGGTAATTTTAGTCTGTATCAAACCCCGTGCTATACCTGTCCTGGGAGTGTTTGATGGGGACAGTGCAGAGGGAGCTTTACTCTGTATCTAACCCCGTGCTGTACCTGTCCTGGGAGTGTTTGATGGGGACAGTGCAGAGGGAGCTTTACTCTGTATCTAACACTGGGCTGTACCTGTCTTGGGAGTGTTTGATGGGGACAGTTTAGAGGGAGGTTTACTCTGTATCTAACCCCGTGCTATACCTGTCCTGGGAGTGTTTGATGGGGACAGTGTAGAGGGAGCTTTACTCTGTATCTAACACTGTGCTGTACCTGTCCTGGGAGTGTTTGATGGGGACAGTGTAGAAGGAGCTTTACTCTGTATCTAACCCCGTGCTGTACCTGTACTGGGAGTGTTTGATGGGGACAGTGCAGAGGGAGCTTTACTCTGTATCGACACCCTTGCTGTACCTGTCCTGGGAGTGTTTAATGGGGACAACGTAGAGGGTGCTTTAGTCTGTATCTAACCCCGTGCTGTACCGGTCCTGAGAATGTTTGATGGGAACAGTGTAGAGGTAATTTTAGTCTGTATCTAACCCCGTGCTATACCTGTCCTGGGAGTGTTTGATGGGGACAGTACAGAGGGAGCTTTACTCTGTATCTAACCCCGTGCTGTACCTGTCCTGGGAGTGTTTGATGGGGACAGTGCAGAGGGAGCTTTACTCTGTATCTAACACTGGGCTGTACCTGTCCTGGGACTGTTTGATGTGGACAGTGTAGAGGGAGCTTTACTCTTTTTCTAACCCCGTGCTGTACCTGTCCTGGGAGTGTTTGATGGGGACAGTGTAGAAGGAGCTTTACTCTGTATCTAACCCCGTGCAGTACCTGTACTGGGAGTGTTTGATGGGGACAGTGCAGAGGGAGTTTTACTCTGTATCTAACCCAGTGCTGTACCTGTCCTGGGAGTGTTTGATGGGGACAGTGTAGAGGGAGCTTTACTCTGTATCTAACCCCGTGCCGTACCGGTCCTGGGAGTGTTTGATGCGGACAACGTAGAGGGTGTTTTACTCTGTATCTAACCCCGTGCTGTACCTGTCCTGGGAGTGTTTGATGGGGACAGTGTAAAGGGAGCTTTTCTCTGTATCTAACCCCATGCTGTACCTGTACTGGGAGTATTTGATGGGGACAGTGTAGAGGGAGCTTTAGTCTGTATCTAACCCTGTGCTGTACCTGTCCTTGGAGTGTTTGATGGGGACAGTGTAGAGGGAGCTTTACTCTGTATCTAACACTGGGCTGTACCTGTCCTGGGAGTGTTTGATGGGGACAGTGTAGAGGGAGCTTTGCTCTGTATCTAACACTGTGCTGTACCTGTCCTTGGAGTGTTTGATGGGGACAGTGCAGAGGGAGCTTTACTCTGTATCTAACACCGGGCTGTACCTGTCCTGGGAGTGTTTGATGGGGACAGTGTAGAGGGAGTGTTACTCTGTGTCTAACCCCGTGCTGTACCTGTCCTGGGAGTGTTTGCTGGGGACAGTGCAGAGGGAGCTTTACTCTGTATCTAACACCGGGCTGTACCTGTCCTGAGAGTGTTTGATGGGGACAGTGTAACGGTAGCATTACTCTGTATCTAACCCAGTGCTGTACCTGTCCTGGGAGTGTTTGATGGGGACAGTGTAGAGGGAGCTTTACTCTGTATCTAACCCCGTGCCGTACCTGTCCTGGGAGTGTTTGATGCAGACAACGTAGAGGGTGTTTTACTCTGTATCTAACCCCGTGCTGTACCTGTCCTGGGAGTGTTTGATGGGGACAGTGTAAAGGGAGCTTTTCTCTGTATCTAACCCCATGCTGTACCTGTACTGGGAGTATTTGATGGGGACAGTGTAGAGGGAGCTTTAGTCTGTATCTAACACTGGGCTGTACCTGTCCTGGGAGTGTTTGATGTGGACAGTGTAGAGGGAGCTTTACTCTGTATCTAACCCGGTGCTGTACCTGTCCTGTGAGTATTTGATGGGGACAGTGTAGAGGGAGCTTTGCTCTGTATCTAACACTGTGCTGTACCTGTCCTTGGAGTGTTTGATGGGGACAGTGTAGAGGGAGTGTTACTCTGTGTCTAACCCCGTGCTGTACCTGTCCTGGGAGTGTTTGATGGGGACAGTGCAGAGGGAGCTTTACTCTGTATCTAACACCGGGCTGTACCTGTCCTGGGAGTGTTTGATGGGGACAGTGTAGAGGGAGCTTTACTCTGTATCTAACCCTGTGCTGTACCTGTCCTGGGAGTGTTTGATGGGGACAGTGTAGAGGGAGCTTTACGCTGTATCTCACCCTGTGCTGTACCTGTCCTGGGAGTGTTTGATGGGGACAGTGCAGAGGGAGCTTTACTCTGGATCGACACCCTTGCTGTACCTGTCCTGGGAGTGTTTACTGGGGACAACGTAGAGGGTGCTTTACTCTGTATCTCACCCTGTGCTGTACCTGTCCTGGGAATGTTTGATGGGGACAGTGTAGAGGGAATTTTAGTCTGTATCTCAGGCCGTTCTGTACCTGTGCTGGGAGTGTTTGATGGCGACAGTGTAGAGGGAGCTTTACTCAATATCAACCCCCGTGCTGTACCTGTCCTGGGAGTGTTTAAGGGGGACAGTGTAGAGGGAGCGTTACTCTGTGTCTAACCCTGTGCTGTACCTGTCCTGGGAGTGTTTGATGGGGACAGTGTAGCGGGAGCTTTACTCTGTATCTAACACCGGGCTGTACCTGTACTGGGAGGATTTGATGGGGACAGTGTAGCGGGAGCTTTACTCTGTATCTAACACCGGGCTGTACCTGTACTGGGAGGATTTGATGGGGACAGTGTAGAGGGAGCTTTACTCTGTATCTAACACTGTGCTGTACCTGTCCTTGGAGTGTTTGATGGGGACAGTGTAGAGGGAGTGTTACTCTGTGTCTAACCCCGTGCTGTACCTGTCCTGAGAGAGTTTGATGGGGACAGTGTAGAGGGAGCGTTACTCTGTGTCTAACCCTGTGCTGTACCTGTCCTGGGAGTGTTTGATGGGGACAGTGTAGCGGGAGCTTTACTCTGTATCTAACACCGGGCTGTACCTGTACTGGGAGGATTTGATGGGGACAGTGTAGAGGGAGCTTTACTCTGTATCTAACACTGTGCTGTACCTGTCCTTGGAGTGTTTGATGGGGACAGTGTAGAGGGAGTGTTACTCTGTGTCTAACCCCGTGCTGTACCTGTCCTGGGAATGTTTGATGGGGACAGTGTAGAGGGAATTTTAGTCTGTATCTCAGGCCGTTCTGTACCTGTGCTGGGAGTGTTTGATGGCGACAGTGTAGAGGGAGCTTTACTCAATATCAATCCCCGTGCTGTACCTGTCCTGGGAGTGTTTAAGGGGGACAGTGTAGAGGGAGCGTTACTCTGTGTCTAACCCTGTGCTGTACCTGTCCTGGGAGTGTTTGATGGGGACAGGGTAGCGGGAGCTTTACTCTGTATCTAACACCGGGCTGTACCTGTACTGGGAGGATTTGATGGGGACAGTGTAGCGGGAGCTTTACTCTGTATCTAACACCGGGCTGTACCTGTACTGGGAGGATTTGATGGGGACAGTGTAGAGGGAGCTTTACTCTGTATCTAACACTGTGCTGTACCTGTCCTTGGAGTGTTTGATGGGGACAGTGTAGAGGGACTGTTACTCTGTGTCTAACCCCGTGCTGTACCTGTCCTGAGAGAGTTTGATGGGGACAGTGTAGAGGGAGCGTTACTCTGTGTCTAACCCTGTGCTGTACCTGTCCTGGGAGTGTTTGATGGGGACAGTGTAGCGGGAGCTTTACTCTGTATCTAACACCGGGCTGTACCTGTACTGGGAGGATTTGATGGGGACAGTGTAGAGGGAGCTTTACTCTGTATCTAACACTGTGCTGTACCTGTCCTTGGAGTGTTTGATGGGGACAGTGTAGAGGGAGTGTTACTCTGTGTCTAACCCCGTGCTGTACCTGTCCTGGGAGTGTTTGATGGGGACAGTGCAGAGGGAGTTTTACTCTGTATCTCACCCTGTGCTGTACTTGTCCTGGGAGTGTTTGATGGGGACAGTGCAGAGGGAGATTTACTCTGCATCTAACCCCGTGCTGTACCTGTCCTGGGAGTATTTGATGGGGACAGTGCAGAGGTAGCTTTACTCTGTATCTAACCCCGTGCTGTACCTGTCCTGGGAGTGTTTGATGGGGACAGTGCAGAGGGAGCTTTACTCTGTATCTAACCCCGTGCTATACCTGTCCTGGGAGTGTTTGATGGGGACAGTGCAGAGGGAGCTTTACTCTGTATCTAACCCCGTGCTGTACCTATCCTGGGAGTGTTTGATGGGGACAGTGCAGAGGGAGCTTTACTCTGTATCTAACACCGGGCTGTACCTGTCCTGGGAGTGTTTGATGGGGACAGTGTAGAGGGAGCTTTACTCTGTATCTAACCCTGTGCTGTACCTGTCCTGGGAGTGTTTGATGGGGACAGTGTAGTGGGAGGTTTACGCTGTATCTCACCCTGTGCTGTACCTGTCCTGGGAGTGTTTGATGGGGACAGTGCAGAGGGAGCTTTACTCTGTATCTAACCCCATGCTGTACCTATCCTGGGAGTGTTTGATGGGGACAGTGCAGAGGGAGCTTTACTCTGTATCTAACACCGGGCTGTACCTGTCCTGGGAGTGTTTGATGGGGACAGTGTAGAGGGAGCTTTACTCTGTATCTAACCCTGTGCTGTACCTGTCCTGGGAGTGTTTACTGGGGACAACGTAGAGGGTGCTTTACTCTGTATCTCACCCTGTGCTGTACCTGTCCTGGGAATGTTTGATGGGGACAGTGTAGAGGGAATTTTAGTCTGTATCTCAGGCCGTTCTGTACCTGTGCTGGGAGTGTTTGATGGCGACAGTGTAGAGGGAGCTTTACTCAATATCAACCCCCGTGCTGTACCTGTCCTGGGAGTGTTTGATGGGGACAGTGTAGAGGGAGTGTTACTCTGTGTCTAACCCCGTGCTGTACCTGTCCTGAGAGAGTTTGATGGGGACAGTGTAGAGGGAGCGTTACTCTGTGTCTAAACCTGTGCTGTACCTGTCCTGGGAGTGTTTGATGGGGACAGTGTAGCGGGAGCTTTACTCTGTATCTAACACCGGGCTGTACCTGTACTGGGAGGATTTGATGGGGACAGTGTAGAGGGAGCTTTACTCTGTATCTAACACTGTGCTGTACCTGTCTTTGGAGTGTTTGATGGGGACAGTGTAGAGGGAGTGTTACTCTGTGTCTAACCCCGTGCTGTACCTGTCCTGGGAGTGTTTGATGGGGACAGTGCAGAGGGAGCTTTACTCTGTATCTCACCCTGTGCTGTACTTGTCCTGGGAGTGTTTGATGGGGACAGTGCAGAGGGAGATTTACTCTGCATCTAACCCCGTGCTGTACCTGTCCTGGGAGTATTTGATGGGGACAGTGCAGAGGTAGCTTTACTCTGTATCTAACCCCGTGCTGTACCTGTCCTGGGAGTGTTTGATGGGGACAGTGCAGAGGGAGTGTTACTCTGTGTCTAACCCTGTGCTGTACCTGTCCTGGGAGTGTTTGATGGGGACAGTGTAGCGGGAGCTTTACTCTGTATCTAACACCGGGCTGTACCTGTACTGGGAGTGTTTGATGGGGACAGTGTAGCGGGAGCTTTACTCTGTATCTAACACCGGGCTGTACCTGTACTGGGAGGATTTGATGGGGACAGTGTAGAGGGAGCTTTACTCTGTATCTAACACTGTGCTGTACCTGTCTTTGGAGTGTTTGATGGGGACAGTGTAGAGGGAGTGTTACTCTGTGTCTAACCCCGTGCTGTACCTGTCCTGGGAGTGTTTGATGGGGACGGTGCAGAGGGAGCTTTACTCTGTATCTCACCATGTGCTGTACTTGTCCTGGGAGTGTTTGATGGGGACAGTGCAGAGGGAGATTTACTCTGCATCTAAACCCGTGCTGTACCTGTCCTGGGAGTGTTTGATGGGGACAGTGCAGAGTTAGCTTTACTCTGTATCTAACCCCGTGCTGTACCTGTCCTGGGAGTGTTTGATGGGGACAGTGCAGAGGGAGCTTTACTCTGTATCTAACCCCGTGCTATACCTGTCCTGGGAGTGTTTGATGGGGACAGTGCAGAGGGAGATTTACTCTGTATCTAACCCCGTGCTGTACCTATCCTGGGAGTGTTTGATGGGGACAGTGCAGAGGGAGCTTTACTCTGTATCTAACACCGGGCTGTCCCTGTCCTGGGAGTGTTTGATGGGGACAGTGTAGAGGGAGCTTTACTCTGTATCTAACCCTGTGCTGTACCTGTCCTGGGAGTGTTTGATGGGGACAGTGTAGAGGGAGCTTTACGCTGTATCTCACCCTGTGCTGTACCTGTCCTGGGAGTGTTTGATGGGGACAGTGCAGAGGGAGCTTTACTCTGTATCTAACCCCGTGCTATACCTGTCCTGGGAGTGTTTGATGGGGACAGTGTAGAGGAAGCTTTACTCTGTATCTAACACTGTGCTGTACCTGTCCTGGGAGTGTTTGCTGGGGACAGTGGAGAAGGAGCTTTACTCTGTATCTAACCCCGTGCTGTACCTGTACTGGGAGTGTTTGATGGGGACAGTGCAGAGGGAGCTTTACGCTGTATCTCACCCTGTGCTGTACCTGTCCTGGGAGTGTTTGATGGGGACAGTGCAGAGGGAGCTTTACTCTGTATCTAACCCCGTGCTATACCTGTCCTGGGAGTGTTTGATGGGGAAAGTGCAGAGTTAGCTTTACTCTGTATCTAACCCCGTGCTGTACCTGTCCTGGGAGTGTTTGATGGGGACAGTGCAGAGGGAGCTTTACTCTGTATCTAACCCCGTGCTATACCTGTCCTGGGAGTGTTTGATGGGGACAGTGCAGAGGGAGCTTTACTCTGTATCTCACCCTGTGCTGTACTTGTCCTGGGAGTGTTTGATGGGGACAGTGCAGAGGGAGATTTACTCTGCATCTAACCCCGTGCTGTACCTGTCCTGGGAGTATTTGATGGGGACAGTGCAGAGGTAGCTTTACTCTGTATCTAACCCCGTGCTGTACCTGTCCTGGGAGTGTTTGATGGGGACAGTGCAGAGGGAGTGTTACTCTGTGTCTAACCCTGTGCTGTACCTGTCCTGGGAGTGTTTGATGGGGACAGTGTAGCGGGAGCTTTACTCTGTATCTAACACCGGGCTGTACCTGTACTGGGAGTGTTTGATGGGGACAGTGTAGCGGGAGCTTTACTCTGTATCTAACACCGGGCTGTACCTGTACTGGGAGGATTTGATGGGGACAGTGTAGAGGGAGCTTTACTCTGTATCTAACACTGTGCTGTACCTGTCTTTGGAGTGTTTGATGGGGACAGTGTAGAGGGAGTGTTACTCTGTGTCTAACCCCGTGCTGTACCTGTCCTGGGAGTGTTTGATGGGGACGGTGCAGAGGGAGCTTTACTCTGTATCTCACCATGTGCTGTACTTGTCCTGGGAGTGTTTGATGGGGACAGTGCAGAGGGAGATTTACTCTGCATCTAAACCCGTGCTGTACCTGTCCTGGGAGTGTTTGATGGGGACAGTGCAGAGTTAGCTTTACTCTGTATCTAACCCCGTGCTGTACCTGTCCTGGGAGTGTTTGATGGGGACAGTGCAGAGGGAGCTTTACTCTGTATCTAACCCCGTGCTATACCTGTCCTGGGAGTGTTTGATGGGGACAGTGCAGAGGGAGCTTTACTCTGTATCTAACCCCGTGCTGTACCTATCCTGGGAGTGTTTGATGGGGACAGTGCAGAGGGAGCTTTACTCTGTATCTAACACCGGGCTGTCCCTGTCCTGGGAGTGTTTGATGGGGACAGTGTAGAGGGAGCTTTACTCTGTATCTAACCCTGTGCTGTACCTGTCCTGGGAGTGTTTGATGGGGACAGTGTAGAGGGAGCTTTACGCTGTATCTCACCCTGTGCTGTACCTGTCCTGGGAGTGTTTGATGGGGACAGTGCAGAGGGAGCTTTACTCTGTATCTAACCCCGTGCTATACCTGTCCTGGGAGTGTTTGATGGGGACAGTGTAGAGGAAGCTTTACTCTGTATCTAACACTGTGCTGTACCTGTCCTGGGAGTGTTTGCTGGGGACAGTGGAGAAGGAGCTTTACTCTGTATCTAACCCCGTGCTGTACCTGTACTGGGAGTGTTTGATGGGGACAGTGCAGAGGGAGCTTTACGCTGTATTTCACCCTGTGCTGTACCTGTCCTGGGAGTGTTTGATGGGGACAGTGCAGAGGGAGCTTTACTCTGTATCTAACCCCGTGCTATACCTGTCCTGGGAGTGTTTGATGGGGAAAGTGCAGAGTTAGCTTTACTCTGTATCTAACCCCATGCTGTACCTGTCCTGGGAGTGTTTGATGGGGACAGTGCAGAGGGAGCTTTACTCTGTATCTAACCCCGTGCTATACCTGTCCTGGGAGTGTTTGATGGGGACAGTGCAGAGGGAGCTTTACTCTGTATCTAACCCCGTGCTGTACCTATCCTGGGAGTGTTTGATGGGGACAGTGCAGAGGGAGCTTTACTCTGTATCTAACACCGGGCTGTCCCTGTCCTGGGAGTGTTTGATGGGGACAGTGTAGAGGGAGCTTTACTCTGTATCTAACCCTGTGCTGTACCTGTCCTGGGAGTGTTTGATGGGGACAGTGTAGAGGGAGCTTTACGCTGTATCTCACCCTGTGCTGTACCTGTCCTGGGAGTGTTTGATGCGGACAGTGCAGAGGGAGCTTTACTCTGTACCTAACCCCGTGCTATACCTGTCCTGGGAGTGTTTGCTGGGGACAGTGTAGAGGAAGCTTTACTCTGTATCTAACACTGTGCTGTACCTGTCCTGGGAGTGTTTGATGGGGACAGTGTAGAAGGAGCTTTACTCTGTATCTAACCCCGTGCTGTACCTGTACTGGGAGTGTTTGATGGGGACAGTGCAGAGGGAGCTTAACGCTGTATCTCACCCTGTGCTGTACCTGTCCTGGGAGTGTTTGATGGGGACAGTGTAGAGGAAGCTTTACTCTGTATCTAACACTGTGCTGTACCTGTCCTGGGAGTGTTTGATGGGGACAGTGTAGAAGGAGCTTTACTCTGTATCTAACTCCGTGCTGTACCTGTACTGGGAGTGTTTGATGGGGAAAGTACAGAGGAAGCTTTACTCTGTATCGACACCATTGCTGTAACTGTCCTGGGAGTGTTTAATGGGGACAACGTAGAGGGTGCTTTACTCTGTATCTAACCCCGTGCTGTACCGGTCCTGAGAATGTTTGATGGGGACAGTGTAGAGGTAATTTTAGTCTGTATCAAACCCCGTGCTAAACCTGTCCTGGGAGTGTTTGATGGGGACAGTGCAGAGGGAGCTTTACTCTGTATCTAACCCCGTGCTGTACCTGTTCTGGGAGTGTTTGATGGGGACAGTGCAGAGGGAGCTTTACACTGTATCTAACACTGGGCTGTACCTGTCTTGGGAGTGTTTGATGGGGACAGTGTAGAGGGAGGTTTACTCTGTATCTAACCCCGTGCTATACCTGTCCTGGGAGTGTTTGATGGGGACAGTGTAGAAGGAGCTTTACTCTGTATCTAACACTGTGCTGTACCTGTCCTGGGAGTGTTTGATGGGGACAGTGTAGAAGGAGCTTTACTCTGTATCTAACCCCGTGCTGTACCTGTACTGGGAGTGTTTGATGGGGACAGTGCAGAGGGAGCTTTACTCTGTATCGACACCCTTGCTGTACCTGTCCTGGGAGTGTTTAATGGGGACAACGTAGAGGGTGCTTTCGTCTGTATCTAACCCCGTGCTGTACCGGTCCTGAGAATGTTTGATGGGAACAGTGTAGAGGTAATTATCGTCTGTATCTAACCCCGTGCTATACCTGTCCTGGGAGTGTTTGATGGGGACAGTGCAGAGGGAGCTTTACTCTGTATCTAACCCCGTGCTGTACCTGTCCTGGGAGTGTTTGATGGGGACAGTGCAGAGGGAGCTTTACTCTGTATCTAACACTGGGCTGTACCTGTCCTGGGACTGTTTGATGTGGACAGTGTAGAGGGAGCTTTACTCTGTATCTAACCCCGTGCTGTACCTGTCCTGGGAGTGTTTGATGGGGACAGTGTAGAAGGAGCTTTACTCTGTATCTAACCCCGTGCAGTACCTGTACTGGGAGTGTTTGATGGGGACAGTGCAGAGGGAGTTTTACTCTGTATCGACACCCTTGCTGTACCTGTCCTGGGAGTGTTTACTGGGGACAACGTAGAGGGTGCTTTACTCTGTATCTAACCCCGTGCTGTATCTGTCCTGGGAATGTTTGATGGGGACAGTGTAGAGGGAATTTTAGTCTATATCTCAGGCCGTTCTGTACATGTGCTGGGAGTGTTTGATGGGGACAGTGTAGAGGGAGCTTTACTCTATATCAACCCCCGTGTTGTACCTGTCCTGGTAGTGTTTAAGGGGGACAACGTAGAGGGTGCTTTACTCTGTATCTAACCCGATGCTGTACCTGTCCTGAGAGTGTTTGATGGGGACAGTGTAACGGTATCATTACTCTGTATCTAACCCAGTGCTGTACCTGTCCTGGGAGTGTTTGATGGGGACAGTGTAGAGGGAGCTTTACTCTGTATCTAACCCCGTGCCGTACCTGTCCTGGGGTGTTAGATGCGGACAACGTAGAGGGTGTTTTACTCTGTATCTAACCCCGTGCTGTACCTGTCCTGGGAGTGTTTGATGGGGACAGTGTAGAGGGAGCTTTACGCTGTATCTCACCCTGTGCTGTACCTGTCCTGGGAGTGTTTGATGGGGACAGTGCAGAGGGAGCTTTACTCTGTATCTAACCCCGTGCTAAACCTGTCCTGGGAGTGTTTGATGGGGACAGTGTAGAGGAAGCTTTACTCTGTATCTAACACTGTGCTGTACCTGTCCTGGGAGTGTTTGATGGGGACAGTGGAGAAGGAGCTTTACTCTGTATCTAACCCCGTGCTGTACCTGTACTGTGAGTGTTTGATGGGGACAGTGCAGAGGGAGCTTTACGCTGTATCTCACCCTGTGCTGTACCTGTCCTGGGAGTGTTTGATGGGGACAGTGCAGAGGGAGTTTTACTCTGTATCTAACCCCGTGCTATACCTGTCCTGGGAGTGTTTGATGGGGAAAGTGCAGAGTTAGCTTTACTCTGTATCTAACCCCGTGCTGTACCTGTCCTGGGAGTGTTTGATGGGGACAGTGCAGAGGGAGCTTAATCTGTATCTAACCCCGTGCTATACCTGTCCTGGGAGTGTTTGATGGGGACAGTGCAGAGGGAGCTTTACTCTGTATCTAACCCCGTGCTGTACCTGTCCTGGGAGTGTTTGATGGGGACAGTGCAGAGGGAGCTTTACTCTGTATCTAACCCCGTGCTGTACCTATCCTGGGAGTGTTTGATGGGGACAGTGCAGAGGGAGCTTTACTCTGTATCTAACACCGGGCTGTCCCTGTCCTGGGAGTGTTTGATGGGGACAGTGTAGAGGGAGCTTTACTCTGTATCTAACCCTGTGCTGTACCTGTCCTGGGAGTGTTTGATGGGGACTGTGTAGAGGGAGCTTTACGCTGTATCTCACCCTGTGCTGTACCTGTCCTGGGAGTGTTTGATGCGGACAGTGCAGAGGGAGCTTTACTCTGTATCTAACCCCGTGCTATACCTGTCCTGGGAGTGTTTCCTGGGGACAGTGTAGAGGAAGCTTTACTCTGTATCTAACACTGTGCTGTACCTGTCCTGGGAGTGTTTGATGGGGACAGTGTAGAAGGAGCTTTACTCTGTATCTAACCCCGTGCTGTACCTGTACTGGGAGTGTTTGATGGGGACAGTGCAGAGGGAGCTTTACGCTGTATCTCACCCTGTGCTGTACCTGTCCTGGGAGTGTTTGATGGGGACAGTGCAGAGGGAGCTTTACTCTGTATCTAACCCCGTGCTATACCTGTCCTGGGAGTGTTTGATGGGGACAGTGTAGAGGAAGCTTTACTCTGTATCTAACACTGTGCTGTACCTGTCCTGGGAGTGTTTGATGGGGACAGTGTAGAAGGAGCTTTACTCTGTATCTAACTCCGTGCTGTACCTGTACTGGGAGTGTTTGATGGGGAAAGTACAGAGGAAGCTTTACTCTGTATCGACACCATTGCTGTAAATGTCCTGGGAGTGTTTAATGGGGACAACGTAGAGGGTGCTTTACTGTGTATCTAACCCCGTGCTGTACCGGTCCTGAGAATGTTTGATGGGGACAGTGTAGAGGTAATTTTAGTCTGTATCAAACCCCGTGCTATACCTGTCCTGGGAGTGTTTGATGGGGACAGTGCAGAGGGAGCTTTACTCTGTATCTAACCCCGTGCTGTACCTGTCCTGGGAGTGTTTGATGGGGACAGTGCAGAGGGAGCTTTACTCTGTATCTAACACTGGGCTGTACCTGTCTTGGGAGTGTTTGATGGGGACAGTTTAGAGGGAGGTTTACTCTGTATCTAACCCCGTGCTATACCTGTCCTGGGAGTGTTTGATGGGGACAGTGTAGAGGGAGCTTTACTCTGTATCTAACACTGTGCTGTACCTGTCCTGGGAGTGTTTGATGGGGACAGTGTAGAAGGAGCTTTACTCTGTATCTAACCCCGTGCTGTACCTGTACTGGGAGTGTTTGATGGGGACAGTGCAGAGGGAGCTTTACTCTGTATCGACACCCTTGCTGTACCTGTCCTGGGAGTGTTTAATGGGGACAACGTAGAGGGTGCTTTAGTCTGTATCTAACCCCGTGCTGTACCGGTCCTGAGAATGTTTGATGGGAACAGTGTAGAGGTAATTTTAGTCTGTATCTAACCCCGTGCTATACCTGTCCTGGGAGTGTTTGATGGGGACAGTACAGAGGGAGCTTTACTCTGTATCTAACCCCGTGCTGTACCTGTCCTGGGAGTGTTTGATGGGGACAGTGCAGAGGGAGCTTTACTCTGTATCTAACACTGGGCTGTACCTGTCCTGGGACTGTTTGATGTGGACAGTGTAGAGGGAGCTTTACTCTGTATCTAACCCCGTGCTGTACCTGTCCTGGGAGTGTTTGATGGGGACAGTGTAGAAGGAGCTTTACTCTGTATCTAACCCCGTGCAGTACCTGTACTGGGAGTGTTTGATGGGGACAGTGCAGAGGGAGTTTTACTCTGTATCTAACCCAGTGCTGTACCTGTCCTGGGAGTGTTTGATGGGGACAGTGTAGAGGGAGCTTTACTCTGTATCTAACCGCGTGCCGTACCGGTCCTGGGAGTGTTTGATGCGGACAACGTAGAGGGTGTTTTACTCTGTATCTAACCCCGTGCTGTACCTGTCCTGGGAGTGTTTGATGGGGACAGTGTAAAGGGAGCTTTTCTCTGTATCTAACCCCATGCTGTACCTGTACTGGGAGTATTTGATGGGGACAGTGTAGAGGGAGCTTTAGTCTGTATCTAACCCTGTGCTGTACCTGTCCTTGGAGTCTTTGATGGGGACAGTGTAGAGGGAGCTTTACTCTGTATCTAACACTGGGCTGTACCTGTCCTGGGAGTGTTTGATGGGGACAGTGTAGAGGGAGCTTTGCTCTGTATCTAACACTGTGCTGTACCTGTCCTTGGAGTGTTTGATGGGGACAGTGCAGAGGGAGCTTTACTCTGTATCTAACACCGGGCTGTACCTGTCCTGGGAGTGTTTAATGGGGACAGTGTAGAGGGAGGTTTACTCTGTATCTAACCCTGTGCTGTACCTGTCCTGGGAGTGTTTGATGTGGACAGTGTAGAGGGAGCGTTACTCTGTATCTAACCCGGTGCTGTACCTGTCCTGTGAGTATTTGATGGGGACAGTGTAGAGGGAGCTTTGCTCTGTATCTAACACTGTGCTGTACCTGTCCTGTGAGTATTTGATGGGGACAGTGTAGATGGAGCTTTGCTCTGTATCTAACACTGTGCTGTACCTGTCCTTGGAGTGTTTGATGGGGACAGTGTAGAGGGAGTGTTACTCTGTGTCTAACCCCGTGCTGTACCTGTCCTGGGAGTGTTTGCTGGGGACAGTGCAGAGGGAGCTTTACTCTGTATCTAACACCGGGCTGTACCTGTCCTGAGAGTGTTTGATGGGGACAGTGTAACGGTAGCATTACTCTGTATCTAACCCAGTGCTGTACCTGTCCTGGGAGTGTTTGATGGGGACAGTGTAGAGGGAGCTTTACTCTGTATCTAACCCCGTGCCGTACCTGTCCTGGGAGTGTTTGATGCAGACAACGTAGAGGGTGTTTTACTCTGTATCTAACCCCGTGCTGTACCTGTCCTGGGAGTGTTTGATGGGGACAGTGTAAAGGGAGCTTTTCTCTGTATCTAACCCCATGCTGTACCTGTACTGGGAGTATTTGATGGGGACAGTGTAGAGGGAGCTTTAGTCTGTATCTAACACTGGGCTGTACCTGTCCTGGGAGTGTTTGATGTGGACAGTGTAGAGGGAGCTTTACTCTGTATCTAACCCGGTGCTGTACCTGTCCTGTGAGTATTTGATGGGGACAGTGTAGAGGGAGCTTTGCTCTGTATCTAACACTGTGCTGTACCTGTCCTTGGAGTGTTTGATGGGGACAGTGTAGAGGGAGTGTTACTCTGTGTCTAACCCCGTGCTGTACCTGTCCTGGGAGTGTTTGATGGGGACAGTGCAGAGGGAGCTTTACTCTGTATCTAACACCGGGCTGTACCTGTCCTGGGAGTGTTTGATGGGGACAGTGTAGAGGGAGCTTTACTCTGTATCTAACCCTGTGCTGTACCTGTCCTGGGAGTGTTTGATGGGGACAGTGTAGAGGGAGCTTTACGCTGTATCTCACCCTGTGCTGTACCTGTCCTGGGAGTGTTTGATGGGGACAGTGCAGAGGGAGCTTTACTCTGGATCGACACCCTTGCTGTACCTGTCCTGGGAGTGTTTACTGGGGACAACGTAGAGGGTGCTTTACTCTGTATCTCACCCTGTGCTGTACCTGTCCTGGGAATGTTTGATGGGGACAGTGTAGAGGGAATTTTAGTCTGTATCTGAGGCCGTTCTGTACCTGTGCTGGGAGTGTTTGATGGCGACAGTGTAGAGGGAGCTTTACTCAATATCAACCCCCGTGCTGTACCTGTCCTGGGAGTGTTTAAGGGGTCCAGTGTAGAGGGAGCGTTACTCTGTGTCTAACCCTGTGCTGTACCTGTCCTGGGAGTGTTTGATGGGGACAGTGTAGCGGGAGCTTTACTCTGTATCTAACACCGGGCTGTACCTGTACTGGGAGGATTTGATGGGGACAGTGTAGCGGGAGCTTTACTCTGTATCTAACACCGGGCTGTACCTGTACTGGGAGGATTTGATGGGGACAGTGTAGAGGGAGCTTTACTCTGTATCTAACACTGTGCTGTACCTGTCCTTGGAGTGTTTGATGGGGACAGTGTAGAGGGAGTGTTACTCTGTGTCTAACCCCGTGCTGTACCTGTCCTGAGAGAGTTTGATGGGGACAGTGTAGAGGGAGCGTTACTCTGTGTCTAACCCTGTGCTGTACCTGTCCTGGGAGTGTTTGATGGGGACAGTGTAGCGGGAGCTTTACTCTGTATCTAACACCGGGCTGTACCTGTACTGGGAGGATTTGATGGGGACAGTGTAGAGGGAGCTTTACTCTTTATCTAACACTGTGCTGTACCTGTCCTTGGAGTGTTTGATGGGGACAGTGTAGAGGGAGTGTTACTCTGTGTCTAACCCCGTGCTGTACCTGTCCTGGGAATGTTTGATGGGGACAGTGTAGAGGGAATTTTAGTCTGTATCTCAGGCCGTTCTGTACCTGTGCTGGGAGTGTTTGATGGCGACAGTGTAGAGGGAGCTTTACTCAATATCAATCCCCGTGCTGTACCTGTCCTGGGAGTGTTTAAGGGGGACAGTGTAGAGGGAGCGTTACTCTGTGTCTAACCCTGTGCTGTACCTGTCCTGGGAGTGTTTGATGGGGACAGGGTAGCGGGAGCTTTACTCTGTATCTAACACCGGGCTGTACCTGTACTGGGAGGATTTGATGGGGACAGTGTAGCGGGAGCTTTACTCTGTATCTAACACCGGGCTGTACCTGTACTGGGAGGATTTGATGGGGACAGTGTAGAGGGAGCTTTACTCTGTATCTAACACTGTGCTGTACCTGTCCTTGGAGTGTTTGATGGGGACAGTGTAGAGGGACTGTTACTCTGTGTCTAACCCCGTGCTGTACCTGTCCTGAGAGAGTTTGATGGGGACAGTGTAGAGGGAGCGTTACTCTGTGTCTAACCCTGTGCTGTACCTGTCCTGGGAGTGTTTGATGGGGACAGTGTAGCGGGAGCTTTACTCTGTATCTAACACCGGGCTGTACCTGTACTGGGAGGATTTGATGGGGACAGTGTAGAGGGAGCTTTACTCTGTATCTAACACTGTGCTGTACCTGTCCTTGGAGTGTTTGATGGGGACAGTGTAGAGGGAGTGTTACTCTGTGTCTAACCCCGTGCTGTACCTGTCCTGGGAGTGTTTGATGGGGACAGTGCAGAGGGAGTTTTACTCTGTATCTCACCCTGTGCTGTACTTGTCCTGGGAGTGTTTGATGGGGACAGTGCAGAGGGAGATTTACTCTGCATCTAACCCCGTGCTGTACCTGTCCTGGGAGTATTTGATGGGGACAGTGCAGAGGTAGCTTTACTCTGTATCTAACCCCGTGCTGTACCTGTCCTGGGAGTGTTTGATGGGGACAGTGCAGAGGGAGCTTTACTCTGTATCTAACCCCGTGCTATACCTGTCCTGGGAGTGTTTGATGGGGACAGTGCAGAGGGAGCTTTACTCTGTATCTAACCCCGTGCTGTACCTATCCTGGGAGTGTTTGATGGGGACAGTGCAGAGGGAGCTTTACTCTGTATCTAACACCGGGCTGTACCTGTCCTGGGAGTGTTTGATGGGGACAGTGTAGAGGGAGCTTTACTCTGTATCTAACCCTGTGCTGTACCTGTCCTGGGAGTGTTTGATGGGGACAGTGTAGTGGGAGGTTTACGCTGTATCTCACCCTGTGCTGTACCTGTCCTGGGAGTGTTTGATGGGGACAGTGCAGAGGGAGCTTTACTCTGTATCTAACCCCATGCTGTACCTATCCTGGGAGTGTTTGATGGGGACAGTGCAGAGGGAGCTTTACTCTGTATCTAACACCGGGCTGTACCTGTCCTGGGAGTGTTTGATGGGGACAGTGTAGAGGGAGCTTTACTCTGTATCTAACCCTGTGCTGTACCTGTCCTGGGAGTGTTTGATGGGGACAGTGTAGAGGGAGCTTTACGCTGTATCTCACCCTGTGCTGTACCTGTCCTGGGAGTGTTTGATGGGGACAGTGCAGAGGGATCTTTACTCTGGATCGACACCCTTGCTGTACCTGTCCTGGGAGTGTTTACTGGGGACAACGTAGAGGGTGCTTTACTCTGTATCTCACCCTGTGCTGTACCTGTCCTGGGAATGTTTGATGGGGACAGTGTAGAGGGAATTTTAGTCTGTATCTCAGGCCGTTCTGTACCTGTGCTGGGAGTGTTTGATGGCGACAGTGTAGAGGGAGCTTTACTCAATATCAACCCCCGTGCTGTACCTGTCCTGGGAGTGTTTGATGGGGACAGTGTAGAGGGAGTGTTACTCTGTGTCTAACCCCGTGCTGTACCTGTCCTGAGAGAGTTTGATGGGGACAGTGTAGAGGGAGCGTTACTCTGTGTCTAAACCTGTGCTGTACCTGTCCTGGGAGTGTTTGATGGGGACAGTGTAGCGTGAGCTTTACTCTGTATCTAACACCGGGCTGTACCTGTACTGGGAGGATTTGATGGGGACAGTGTAGAGGGAGCTTTACTCTGTATCTAACACTGTGCTGTACCTGTCTTTGGAGTGTTTGATGGGGACAGTGTAGAGGGAGTGTTACTCTGTGTCTAACCCCGTGCTGTACCTGTCCTGGGAGTGTTTGATGGGGACAGTGCAGAGGGAGCTTTACTCTGTATCTCACCCTGTGCTGTACTTGTCCTGGGAGTGTTTGATGGGGACAGTGCAGAGGGAGATTTACTCTGCATCTAACCCCGTGCTGTACCTGTCCTGGGAGTATTTGATGGGGACAGTGCAGAGGTAGCTTTACTCTGTATCTAACCCCGTGCTGTACCTGTCCTGGGAGTGTTTGATGGGGACAGTGCAGAGGGAGTTTTACTCTGTATCTAATCCCGTGCTATACCTGTCCTGGGAGTGTTTGATGGGGACAGTGCAGAGGGAGCTTTACTCTGTATCTAACCCCGTGCTGTACCTATCCTGGGAGTGTTTGATGGGGACAGTGCAGAGGGAGCTTTACTCTGTATCTAACACCGGGCTGTACCTGTCCTGGGAGTGTTTGATGGGGACAGTGTAGAGGGAGCTTTACTCTGTATCTAACCCTGTGCTGTACCTGTCCTGGGAGTGTTTGATGGGGACAGTGTAGTGGGAGTTTTACGCTGTATCTCACCCTGTGCTGTACCTGTCCTGGGAGTGTTTGATGGGGACAGTGCAGAGGGAGCTTTACTCTGTATCTAACCCCATGCTGTACCTAGCCTGGGAGTGTTTGATGGGGACAGTGCAGAGGGAGCTTTACTCTGTATCTAACACCGGGCTGTACCTGTCCTGGGAGTGTTTGATGGGGACAGTGCAGAGGGAGAGTTACTCTGCATCTAACCCCGTGCTGTACCTGTCCTGGGAGTATTTGATGGGGACAGTGCAGAGGTAGCTTTACTCTGTATCTAACCCCGTGCTGTACCTGTCCTGGGAGTGTTTGATGGGGACAGTGCAGAGGGAGCTTTACTCTGTATCTAACCCCGTGCTATACCTGTCCTGGGAGTGTTTGATGGGGACAGTGCAGAGGGAGCTTTACTCTGTATCTAACCCCGTGCTGTACCTATCCTGGGAGTGTTTGATGGGGACAGTGCAGAGGGAGCTTTACTCTGTATCTAACACCGGGCTGTACCTGTCCTGGGAGTGTTTGATGGGGACAGTGTAGAGGGAGCTTTACTCTGTATCTAACCCTGTGCTGTACCTGTCCTGGGAGTGTTTGATGGGGACAGTGTAGTGGGAGGTTTACGCTGTATCTCACCCTGTGCTGTACCTGTCCTGGGAGTGTTTGATGGGGACAGTGCAGAGGGAGCTTTACTGTGTATCTAACCCCATGCTGTACCTATCCTGGGAGTGTTTGATGGGGACAGTGCAGAGGGAGCTTTACTCTGTATCTAACACCGGGCTGTACCTGTCCTGGGAGTGTTTGATGGGGACAGTGTAGAGGGAGCTTTACTCTGTATCTAACCCTGTGCTGGACCTGTCATGGGAGTGTTTGATGGGGACAGTGTAGAGGGAGCTTTACGCTGTATCTCACCCTGTGCTGTACCTGTCCTGGGAGTGTTTGATGGGGACAGTGCAGAGGGATCTTTACTCTGGATCGACACCCTTGCTGTACCTGTCCTGGGAGTGTTTACTGGGGACAACGTAGAGGGTGCTTTACTCTGTATCTCACCCAGTCCTGTACCTGTCCTGGGAATGTTTGATGGGGACAGTGTAGAGGGAATTTTAGTCTGTATCTCAGGCCGTTCTGTACCTGTGCTGGGAGTGTTTGATGGCGACAGTGTAGAGGGAGCTTTACTAAATATCAACCCCCGTGCTGTACCTGTCCTGGGAGTGTTTGATGGGGACAGTGTAGAGGGAGTGTTACTCTGTGTCTAACCCCGTGCTGTACCTGTCCTGAGAGAGTTTGATGGGGACAGTGTAGAGGGAGCGTTACTCTGTGTCTAAACCTGTGCTGTACCTGTCCTGGGAGTGTTTGATGGGGACAGTGTAGCGGGAGCTTTACTCTGTATCTAACACCGGGCTGTACCTGTACTGGGAGGATTTGATGGGGACAGTGTAGAGGGAGCTTTACTCTGTATCTAACACTGTGCTGTACCTGTCTTTGGAGTGTTTGATGGGGACAGTGTAGAGGGAGTGTTACTCTGTGTCTAACCCCGTGCTGTACCTGTCCTGGGAGTGTTTGATGGGGACAGTGCAGAGGGAGCTTTACTCTGTATCTCACCCTGTGCTGTACTTGTCCTGGGAGTGTTTGATGGGGACAGTGCAGAGGGAGATTTACTCTGCATCTAACCCCGTGCTCTACCTGTCCTGGGAGTATTTGATGGGGACAGTGCAGAGGTAGCTTTACTCTGTATCTAACCCCGTGCTGTACCTGTCCTGGGAGTGTTTGATGGGGACAGTGCAGAGGGAGCTTTACTCTGTATCTAACCCCGTGCTATACCTGTCCTGGGAGTGTTTGATGGGGACAGTGCAGAGGGAGCTTTACTCTGTATCTAACCCCGTGCTGTACCTATCCTGGGAGTGTTTGATGGGGACAGTGCAGAGGGAGCTTTACTCTGTATCTAACACCGGGCTGTACCTGACCTGGGAGTGTTTGATGGGGACAGTGTAGAGGGAGCTTTACTCTGTATCTAACCCTGTGCTGTACCTGTCCTGGGAGTGTTTGATGGGGACAGTGTAGTGGGAGGTTTACGCTGTATCTCACCCTGTGCTGTACCTGTCCTGGGAGTGTTTGATGGGGACAGTGCAGAGGGAGCTTTACTCTCTATCTAACCCCATGCTGTACCTATCCTGGGAGTGTTTGATGGGGACAGTGCAGAGGGAGCTTTACTCTGTATCTAACACCGGGCTGTACCTGTCCTGGGAGTGTTTGATGGGGACAGTGTAGAGGGAGCTTTACTCTGTATCTAACCCTGTGCTGTACCTGTCCTGGGAGTGTTTGATGGGGACAGTGTAGAGGGAGCTTTACGCTTTATCTCACCCTGTGCTGTACCTGTCCTGGGAGTGTTTGATGGGGACAGTGCAGAGGGAGCTTTACTCTGTATCTAACCCCGTGCTATACCTGTCCTCGGAGTGTTTGATGGGGACAGTGTAGAGGAGGCTTTGCTCTGTATCTAACACTGGGCTGTACCTGTCCTGGGAGTGTTTGATGGGGACAGTGTAGAGGGAGGTTTACTCTGTATCTAACCCTGTGCTGTACCTGTCCTAGGAGTGTTTGATGTGGACAGTGTAGAGGGAGCTTTACTCTGTATCTAACCCCGTGCTGTACCTGTCCTGGGAGTGTTTGATGGGGACAGTGTAGAAGGAGCTTTACTCTGTATCTAACCCCGTGCTGTACCTGTACTGGGAGTGTTTGATGGGGACAGTGCAGAGGGAGCTTTCCTCTGTATCGACACCCTTGCTGTACCTGTCCTGGGAGTGTTTACTGGGGACAACGTAGAGGGTGCTTTACTCTGTATCTAACCCCGTGCTGTACCTGTCCTGGGAATGTTTGATGGGGACAGTGTAGAGGGAATGTTAGTCTGTATCTCAGGCCGTTCTGTACCTGTGCTGGGAGTGTTTGATGCGGACAGTGTAGAGAGAGCTTTACTCAGTATCTAACCACGTGCTGTACCTGTGCTGGGAGTGTTTAAGGGGGACAGTGTAACGGTAGCATTACTCTGTATCTAACCCAGTGCTGTACCTGTCCTGGGAGTGTTTGATGGGGACAGTGTAGAGGGAGCTTTACTCTATATCAACCCCCGTGCTGTACCTGTCCTGGGAGTGTTTAAGGGGGACAGTGTAACGGTAGCATTACTCTGTATCTAACCCAGTGCTGTACCTGTCCTGGGAGTGTTTGATGGGGACAGTGTAGAGGGAGGTTTACTCTGTATCTAACCCTGTGCTGTACCTGTCCTGGGAGTGTTTGATGTGGACAGTGTAGAGGGAGCTTTACTCTGTATCTAACCCGGTGCTGTACCTGTCCTGTGAGTATTTGATGGGGACAGTGTAGAGGGAGCTTTGCTCTGTATCTAACACTGTGCTGTACCTGTCCTTGGAGTGTTTGATGGGGACAGTGTAGAGGGAGTGTTACTCTGTGTCTAACCCCGTGCTGTACCTGTCCTGGGAGTGTTTGATGGGGACAGTGCAGAGGGAGCTTTACTCTGTATCTAACACCGGGCTGTACCTGTCCTGGGAGTGTTTGATGGGGACAGTGTAGAGGGAGCTTTACTCTGTATCTAACCCTGTGCTGTACCTGTCCTGGGAGTGTTTGATGGGGACAGTGTAGAGGGAGCTTTACGCTGTATCTCACCCTGTGCTGTACCTGTCCTGGGAGTGTTTGATGGGGACAGTGCAGAGGGAGCTTTACTCTGGATCGACACCCTTGCTGTACTTGTCCTGGGAGTGTTTACTGGGGACAACGTAGAGTGTGCTTTACTCTGTATCTCACCCTGTGCTGTACCTGTCCTGGGAATGTTTGATGGGGACAGTGTAGAGGGAATTTTAGTCTGTATCTCAGGCCGTTCTGTACCTGTGCTGGGAGTGTTTGATGGCGACAGTGGAGAGGGAGCTTTACTCAATATCAACCCCCGTGCTGTACCTGTCCTGGGAGTGTTTAAGGGGGACAGTGTAGAGGGAGCCTTACTCTGTGTCTAACCCCGTGCTGTACCTGTCCTGAGAGAGTTTGATGGGGACAGTGTAGAGGGAGCGTTACTCTGTGTCTAACCCTGTGCTGTACCTGTCCTGGGAGTGTTTGATGGGGACAGTGCAGAGGGAGAGTTACTCTGCATCTAACCCCGTGCTGTACCTGTCCTGGGAGTATTTGATGGGGACAGTGCAGAGGTAGCTTTACTCTGTATCTAACCCCGTGCTGTACCTGTCCTGGGAGTGTTTGATGGGGACAGTGCAGAGGGAGCTTTACTCTGTATCTAACCCCGTGCTATACCTGTCCTGGGAGTGTTTGATGGGGACAGTGCAGAGGGAGCTTTACTCTGTATCTAACCCCGTGCTGTACCTATCCTGGGAGTGTTTGATGGGGACAGTGCAGAGGGAGCTTTACTCTGTATCTAACACCGGGCTGTACCTGTCCTGGGAGTGTTTGATGGGGACAGTGTAGAGGGAGCTTTACTCTGTATCTAACCCTGTGCTGTACCTGTCCTGGGAGTGTTTGATGGGGACAGTGTAGTGGGAGGTTTACGCTGTATCTCACCCTGTGCTGTACCTGTCCTGGGAGTGTTTGATGGGGACAGTGCAGAGGGAGCTTTACTCTGTATCTCACCCCGTGCTGTACCTGTCCTGGGAGTGTTTGATGGGGACAGTGCAGAGGGAGATTTACTCTGCATCTCACCCCGTGCTGTACCTGTCCTGGGAGTATTTGATGGGGACAGTGCAGAGGTAGCTTTACTCTGTGTCTAACCCCGTGCTGTACCTGTCCTTGGAGTGTTTGATGGGGACAGTGTAGAGGGAGCTTTACTCTGTATCTAACCCTGTGCTGTACCTGTCCTGGGAGTGTTTGATGGGGACAGTGTAGTGGGAGGTTTACGCTGTATCTCACCCTGTGCTGTACCTGTCCTGCGAGTGTTTGATGGGGACAGTGCAGAGGGAGCTTTACTCTGTATCTAACCCCATGCTGTACCTATCCTGGGAGTGTTTGATGGGGACAGTGCAGAGGGAGCTTTACTCTGTATCTAACACCGGGCTGTACCTGTCCTGGGAGTGTTTGATGGGGACAGTGTAGAGGGAGCTGTACTCTGTATCTAACCCTGTGCTGTACCTGTCCTGGGAGTGTTTGATGGGGACAGTGTAGAGGGAGCTTTACGCTCTATCTCACCCTGTGCTGTACCTGTCCTGGGAGTGTTTGATGGGGACAGTGCAGAGGGAGCTTTACTCTGTATCTAACCCCGTGCTATACCTGTCCTCGGAGTGTTTGATGGGGACAGTGTAGAGGAAGCTTTGCTCTGTATCTAACACTGGGCTGTACCTGTCCTGGGAGTGTTTGATGGGGACAGTGTAGAGGGAGGTTTACTCTGTATCTAACCCTGTGCTGTACCTGTCCTAGGAGTGTTTGATGTGGACAGTGTAGAGGGAGCTTTACTCTGTATCTAACCCCGTGCTGTTCCTGTCCTGGGAGTGTTTGATGGGGACAGTGTAGAAGGAGCTTTACTCTGTATCTAACCCCGTGCTGTACCTGTACTGGGAGTGTTTGATGGGGACAGTGCAGAGGGAGCTTTACTCTGTATCGACACCCTTGCTGTACCTGTCCTGGGAGTGTTTACTGGGGACAACGTAGAGGGTGCTTTACTCTGTATCTAACCCCGTGCTGTACCTGTCCTGGGAATGTTTGATGGGGACAGTGTAGAGGGAATGTTAGTCTGTATCTCAGGCCGTTCTGTACCTGTGCTGGGAGTGTTTGATGCGGACAGTGTAGAGAGAGCTTTACTCAGTATCTAACCCCGTGCTGTACCTGTGCTGGGAGTCTTTGATAGGGACAGTGTAGAGGGAGCTTTACTCTATATCAACCCCCGTGCTGTACCTGTCCTGGGAGTGTTTAAGGGGGACAACGTAGAGGGTGCTTTACTCTGTATCTAACCCTATGCTGTACCTGTCCTGAGAGTGTTTGATGGGGACAGTGTAACGGTAGCATTACTCTGTATCTAACCCAGTGCTGTACCTGTCCTGGGAGTGTTTGATGGGGACAGTGTAGAGGGAGGTTTACTCTGTATCTAACCCTGTGCTGTACCTGTCCTGGGAGTGTTTGATGTGGACAGTGTAGAGGGAGCTTTACTCTGTATCTAACACCGGGCTGTACCTGTCCTGGGAGTGTTTGATGGGGACAGTGTAGAGGGAGCTTTACTCTGTATCTAACCCTGTGCTGTACCTGTCCTGGGAGTGTTTGATGGGGACAGTGTAGAGGGAGCTTTACGCTGTATCTCACCCTGTGCTGTACCTGTCCTGGGAGTGTTTGATGGGGACAGTGCAGAGGGATCTTTACTCTGGATCGACACCCTTGCTGTACCTGTCCTGGGAGTGTTTACTGGGGACAACGTAGAGGGTGCTTTACTCTGTATCTCACCCTGTCCTGTACCTGTCCTGGGAATGTTTGATGGGGACAGTGTAGAGGGAATTTTAGTCTGTATCTCAGGCCGTTCTGTACCTGTGCTGGGAGTGTTTGATGGCGACAGTGTAGAGGGAGCTTTACTCAATATCAACCCCCGTGCTGTACCTGTCCTGGGAGTGTTTGATGGGGACAGTGTAGAGGGAGTGTTACTCTGTGTCTAACCCCGTGCTGTACCTGTCCTGAGAGAGTTTGATGGGGACAGTGTAGAGGGAGCGTTACTCTGTGTCTAAACCTGTGCTGTACCTGTCCTGGGAGTGTTTGATGGGGACAGTGTAGCGGGAGCTTTACTCTGTATCTAACACCGGGCTGTACCTGTACTGGGAGGATTTGATGGGGACAGTGTAGAGGGAGCTTTACTCTGTATCTAACACTGTGCTGTACCTGTCTTTGGAGTGTTTGATGGGGACAGTGTAGAGGGAGTGTTACTCTGTGTCTAACCCCGTGCTGTACCTGTCCTGGGAGTGTTTGATGGGGACAGTGCAGAGGGAGCTTTACTCTGTATCTCACCCTGTGCTGTACTTTTCCTGGGAGTGTTTGATGGGGACAGTGCAGAGGGAGATTTACTCTGCATCTAACCCCGTGCTGTACCTGTCCTGGGAGTATTTGATGGGGACAGTGCAGAGGTAGCTTTACTCTGTATCTAACCCCGTGCTGTACCTGTCCTGGGAGTGTTTGATGGGGACAGTGCAGAGGGAGCTTTACTCTGTATCTAACCCCGTGCTATACCTGTCCTGGGAGTGTTTGATGGGGACAGTGCAGAGGGAGCTTTACTCTGTATCTAACCCCGTGCTGTACCTATCCTGGGAGTGTTTGATGGGGACAGTGCAGAGGGAGCTTTACTCTGTATCTAACACCGGGCTGTACCTGTCCTGGGAGTGTTTGATGGGGACAGTGTAGAGGGAGCTTTACTCTGTATCTAACCCTGTGCTGTACCTGTCCTGGGAGTGTTTGATGGGGACAGTGTAGTGGGAGGTTTACGCTGTATCTCACCCTGTGCTGTACCTGTCCTGGGAGTGTTTGATGGGGACAGTGCAGAGGGAGCTTTACTCTGTATCTAACCCCATGCTGTACCTATCCTGGGAGTGTTTGATGGGGACAGTGCAGAGGGAGCTTTACTCTGTATCTAACACCGGGCTGTACCTGTCCTGGGAGTGTTTGATGGGGACAGTGTAGAGGGAGCTTTACTCTGTATCTAACCCTGTGCTGTACCTGTCCTGGGAGTGTTTGATGGGGACAGTGTAGAGGGAGCTTTACGCTTTATCTCACCCTGTGCTGTACCTGTCCTGGGAGTGTTTGATGGGGACAGTGCAGAGGGAGCTTTACTCTGTATCTAACCCCGTGCTATACCTGTCCTCGGAGTGTTTGATGGGGACAGTGTAGAGGAGGCTTTGCTCTGTATCTAACACTGGGCTGTACCTGTCCTGGGAGTGTTTGATGGGGACAGTGTAGAGGGAGGTTTACTCTGTATCTAACCCTGTGCTGTACCTGTCCTAGGAGTGTTTGATGTGGACAGTGTAGAGGGAGCTTTACTCTGTATCTAACCCCGTGCTGTACCTGTCCTGGGAGTGTTTGATGGGGACAGTGTAGAAGGAGCTTTACTCTGTATCTAACCCCGTGCTGTACCTGTACTGGGAGTGTTTGATGGGGACAGTGCAGAGGGAGCTTTACTCTGTATCGACACCCTTGCTGTACCTGTCCTGGGAGTGTTTACTGGGGACAACGTAGAGGGTGCTTTACTCTGTATCTAACCCCGTGCTGTACCTGTCCTGGGAATGTTTGATGGGGACAGTGTAGAGGGAATGTTAGTCTGTATCTCAGGCCGTTCTGTACCTGTGCTGGGAGTGTTTGATGCGGACAGTGTAGAGAGAGTTTTACTCAGTATCTAACCACGTGCTGTACCTGTGCTGGGAGTCTTTGATAGGGACAGTGTAGAGGGAGCTTTACTCTATATCAACCCCCGTGCTGTACCTGTCCTGGGAGTGTTTAAGGGGGACAACGTAGAGGGTGCTTTACTCTGTATCTAACCCTATGCTGTACCTGTCCTGAGAGTGTTTGATGGGGACAGTGTAACGGTAGCATTACTCTGTATCTAACCCAGTGCTGTACCTGTCCTGGGAGTGTTTGATGGGGACAGTGTAGAGGGAGGTTTACTCTGTATCTAACCCTGTGCTGTACCTGTCCTGGGAGTGTTTGATGTGGACAGTGTAGAGGGAGCTTTACTCTGTCTCTAACCCGGTGCTGTACCTGTCCTGTGAGTATTTGATGGGGACAGTGTAGAGGGAGCTTTGCTCTGTATCTAACACTGTGCTGTACCTGTCCTTGGAGTGTTTGATGGGGACAGTGTAGAGGGAGTGTTACCCTGTGTCTAACCCCGTGCTGTACCTGTCCTGGGAGTGTTTGATGGGGACAGTGCAGAGGGAGCTTTACTCTGTATCTAACACCGGGCTGTACCTGTCCTGGGAGTGTTTGATGGGGACAGTGTAGAGGGAGCTTTACTCTGTATCTAACCCTGTGCTGTACCTGTCCTGGGAGTGTTTGATGGGGACAGTGTAGAGGGAGCTTTACGCTGTATCTCACCCTGTGCTGTACCTGTCCTGGGAGTGTTTGATGGGGACAGTGCAGAGGGAGCTTTACTCTGGATCGACACCCTTGCTGTACCTGTCCTGGGAGTGTTTACTGGGGACAACGTAGAGTGTGCTTTACTCTGTATCTCACCCTGTGCTGTACCTGTCCTGGGAATGTTTGATGGGGACAGTGTAGAGGGAATTTTAGTCTGTATCTCAGGCCGTTCTGTACCTGTGCTGGGAGTGTTTGATGGCGACAGTGGAGAGGGAGCTTTACTCAATATCAACCCCCGTGCTGTACCTGTCCTGGGAGTGTTTAAGGGGGACAGTGTAGAGGGAGCCTTACTCTGTGTCTAACCCTGTGCTGTACCTGTCCTGGGAGTGTTTGATGGGGACAGTGTAGCGGGAGCTTTACTCTGCATCTAACACCGGGCTGTACCTGTACTGGGAGGATTTGATGGGGACAGTGTAGCGGGAGCTTTACTCTGTATCTAACACCGGGCTGTACCTGTACTGGGAGGATTTGATGGGGACAGTGTAGAGGGAGCTTTACTCTGTATCTAACACTGTGCTGTAACTGTCCTTGAAGTGTTTGATGGGGACAGTGTAGAGGGAGTGTTACTCTGTGTCTAACCCCGTGCTGTACCTGTCCTGAGAGAGTTTGATGGGGACAGTGTAGAGGGAGCGTTACTCTGTGTCTAACCCTGTGCTGTACCTGTCCTGGGAGTGTTTGATGGGGACAGTGTAGAGGGAGTGTTACTCTGTGTCTAACCCCGTGCTGTACCTGTCCTGGGAGTGTTTGATGTGGACAGTGCAGAGGGAGCTTTACTCTGTATCTCACCCTGTGCTGTACTTTTCCTGGGAGTGTTTGATGGGGACAGTGCAGAGGGAGATTTACTCTGCATCTCACCCCGTGCTGTACCTGTCCTGGGAGTATTTGATGGGGACAGTGCAGAGGTAGCTTTACTCTGTATCTAACACCGTGCTATACCTGTCCTGGGAGTGTTTGATGGGGACAGTGCAGAGGGAGCTTTACTCTGTATCTAACCCCGTGCTGTACCTATCCTGGGAGTGTTTGGTGGGGACAGTGCAGAGGGAGCTTTACTCTGTATCTAACACCGGGCTGTACCTGTCCTGGGAGTGTTTGATGGGGACAGTGTAGAGGGAGCTTTACTCTGTATCTAACCCTGTGCTGGACCTGTCATGGGAGTGTTTGATGGGGACAGTGTAGAGGGAGCTTTACGCTGTATCTCACCCTGTGCTGTACCTGTCCTGGGAGTGTTTGATGGGGACAGTGCAGAGGGAGCTTTACTCTGTATCGAACCCCGTGCTATACCTGTCCTGGGAGTGTTTGATGGGGACAGTGTAGAGGAAGCTTTACTCTGTATCTAACACTGTGCTGCACCTGTCCTGGGAGTGTTTGATGGGGACAGTGTAGAAGGAGCTTTACTCTGTATCTAACCCCGTGCTGTACCTGTACTGGGAGTGTTTGATGGGGACAGTGCAGAGGGAGCTTTACGCTGTATCTCACCCTGTGCTGTACCTGTCCTGGGAGTGTTTGATGGGGACAGTGCAGAGGGAGCTTTACTCTGTATCTAACCCCGTGCTATACCTGTCCTGGGAGTGTTTGATGGGGACAGTGTAGATGAAGCTTTACTCTGTATCTAACACTGTGCTGTCCCTGTCCTGGGAGTGTTTGATGGGGACAGTGTAGAAGGAGCTTTACTCTGTATCTAACCCCGTGCTGTACCTGTACTGGGAGTGTTTGATGGGGACAGTACAGAGGAAGCTTTACTCTGTATCGACACCATTGCTGTAACTGTCCTGGGAGTGTTTAATGGGGACAACGTAGAGGGTGCTTTACTCTGTATCTAATCCCGTGCTGTACCGGTCCTGAGAATGTTTGATGGGGACAGTGTAGAGGTAATTTTAGTCTGTATCAAACCCCGTGCTATACCTGTCCTGGGAGTGTTTGATGGGGACAGTGCAGAGGGAGCTTTACTCTGTATCTAACCCCGTGCTGTACCTGTCCTGGGAGTGTTTGATGGGGACAGTGCAGAGGGAGATTTACTCTGTATCTAACACTGGGCTGTACCTGTCTTGGGAGTGTTTGATGTGGACAGTGTAGAGGGAGCTTTACTCTGTATCTAACCCCGTGCTGTACCTGTCCTGGGAGTGTTTGATGGGGACAGTGTAGAAGGAGCTTTACTCTGTATCTAACCCCGTGCAGTACCTGGACTGGGAGTGTTTGATGGGGACAGTGCAGAGGGAGCTTTACTCTGTATCGACACCCTTGCTGTACCTGTCCTGGGAGTGTTTACTGGGGACAACGGAGAGGGTGCTTTACTCTGTATCTAACCCCGTGCTGTACCTGTCCTGGGAATGTTTGATGGGGACAGTGTAGAGGGAATTTTAGTCTGTATCTCAGGCCGTTCTGTACCTGTGCTGGGAGTGTTTGATGGGGACAGTGTAGAGGGAGCTTTACTCTATATCAACCCCCGTGTTGTACCTGTCCTGGTAGTGTTTAAGGGGGACAACGTAGAGGGTGCTTTACTCTGTATCTAACCCTATGCTGTACCTGTCCTGAGAGTGTTTGATGGGGACAGTGTAACGGTAGCATTACTCTGTATCTAACCCAATGCTGTACCTGTCCTGGGAGTGTTTGATGGGGACAGTGTAGAGGGAGCTTTACTCTGTATCTAACCCCGTGCCGTACCTGTCCTGGGAGTGTTTGATGCGGACAACGTAGAGGGTGTTTTACTCTGTATCTCACCGTGTGCTGTACCTGTCCTGGGAATGTTTGATGGGGACAGTGTAGAGGGAATTTTAGTCTGTATCTCAGGCCGTTCTGTACCTGTGCTGGGAGTGTTTGATGGCGACAGTGTAGAGGGAGCTTTACTCAATATCAACCCCCGTGCTGTACCTGTCCTGGGAGTGTTTAAGGGGGACTGTGTAGAGGGAGCTTTACTCTGTATCCAACCCTGTGCTGTACCTGTCCTGGGAGTGTTTGATGGGGATAGTGTAGAGGGAGCATTACTCTGTGTCTAACCCTGTGCTGTACCTGTCCTGGGAGTGTTTGATGGGGACAGTGTAGCGGGAGCTTTACTCTGTATCTAAAACCGGGCTGTACCTGTACTGGGAGGATTTGATGGGGACAGTGTAGAGGGAGCTTTACTCTGTATCTAACCCTGTGCTGGACCTGTCCTGGGAGTGTTTGATGGGGACAGTGTAGAGGGAGCTTTACGCTGTATCTCACCCTGTGCTGTACCTGTCCTGGGAGTGTTTGATGGGGACAGTGCAGAGGGAGCTTTACTCTGTATCGAACCCCGTGCTATACCTGTCCTGGGAGTGTTTGATGGGGACAGTGTAGAGGAAGCTTTACTCTGTATCTAACACTGTGCTGTACCTGTCCTGGGAGTGTTTGATGGGGACAGTGTAGAAGGAGCTTTACTCTGTATCTAACCCCGTGCTGTACCTGTACTGGGAGTGTTTGATGGGGACAGTGCAGAGGGAGCTTTACGCTGTATCTCACTCTGTGCTGTACCTGTCCTGGGAGTGTTTGATGGGGACAGTGCAGAGGGAGCTTTACTCTGTATCTAACACTGTGCTGTCCCTGTCCTGGGAGTGTTTGATGGGGACAGTGTAGAAGGAGCTTTACTCTGTATCTAACCCCGTGCTGTACCTGTACTGGGAGTGTTTGATGGGGACAGTACAGAGGAAGCTTTACTCTGTATCGACACCATTGCTGTAACTGTCCTGGGAGTGTTTAATGGGGACAACGTAGAGGGTGCTTTACTCTGTATCTAACCCCGTGCTGTACCGGTCCTGAGAATGTTTGATGGGGACAGTGTAGAGGTAATTTTAGTCTGTATCTAACCCCGTGCTATACCTGTCCTGGGAGTGTTTGATGGGGACAGTGCAGAGGGAGCTTTACTCTGTATCTAACCCCGTGCTGTACCTGTCCTGGGAGTGTTTGATGGGGACAGTGTAGAGGGAGATTTACTCTGTATCTAACACTGGGCTGTACCTGTCTTGGGAGTGTTTGATGTGGACAGTGTAGAGGGAGCTTTACTCTGTATCTAACCCCGTGCTGTACCTGTCCTGGGAGTGTTTGATGGGGACAGTGTAGAAGGAGCTTTACTCTGTATCTAACCCCGTGCAGTACCTGGACTGGGAGTGTTTGATGGGGACAGTGCAGAGGGAGCTTTACTCTGTATCGACACCCGTGTTGTACCTGTCCTGGTAGTGTTTAAGGGGGACAATGTAGAGGGTGCTTTACTCTGTATCTAACCCTATGCTGTACCTGTCCTGAGAGTGTTTGATGGGGACAGTGTAACGGTAGCATTACTCTGTATCTAACCCAATGCTGTACCTGTCCTGGGAGTGTTTGATGGGGACAGTGCAGAGGGTTCTTTACTCTGTATCTAACCCCGTGCCGTACCTGTCCTGGGAGTGTTTGATGCGGACAACGTAGAGGGTGTTTTACTCTGTATCTCACCGTGTGCTGTACCTGTCCTGGGAATGTTTGATGGGGACAGTGTAGAGGGAATTTTAGTCTGTATCTCAGGCCGTTCTGTACCTGTGCTGGGAGTGTTTGATGGCGACAGTGTAGAGGGAGCTTTACTCAATATCAACCCCCGTGCTGTACCTGTCCTGGGAGTGTTTAAGGGGGACAGTGTAGAGGGAGCGTTACTCTGTGTCTAACCCTGTAGTGTACCTGTCCTGAGAGAGTTTGATGGGGACAGTGCAGAGGGAGCGTTACTCTGTGTCTAACCCTGTGCTGTACCTGTCCTGGGAGTGTTTGATGGGGACAGTGTAGCGGGAGCTTTACTCTGTATCTAAAACCGGGCTGTACCTGTACTGGGAGGATTTGATGGGGACAGTGTAGAGGGAGCTTTACCCTGTATCTAACACTGTGCTGTACCTGTCCTTGGAGTGTTTGATGGGGACAGTGTAGAGGGAGTGTTACTCTGTGTCTAACCCCGTGCTGTACCTGTCCTGGGAGTGTTTGATGGGGACAGTGCAGAGGGAGCTTTACTCTGTATCTCACCCTGTGCTGTACTTGTCCTGGGAGTGTTTGATGGGGACAGTGCAGAGGGAGATTTACTCTGCATCTAACCCCGTGCTGTACCTGTCCTGGGAGTATTTGATGGGGACAGTGCAGAGGTAGCTTTACTCTGTATCTAACCCCGTGTTGTACCTGTCCTGGGAGTGTTTGATGGGGACAGTGCAGAGGGAGCTTTACTCTGTATCTAACGCCATGCTATACCTGTCCTGGGAGTGTTTGATGGGGACAGTGCAGAGGGAGCTTTACTCTGTATCTAACCCCGTGCTGTACCTATCCTGGGAGTGTTTGATGGGGACAGTGCAGAGGGAGCTTTACTCTGTATCTAACACCGGGCTGTACCTGTCCTGGGAGTGTTTGATGGGGACAGTGTAGAGGAAGCTTTACTCTCTATCTAACCCTGTGCTGTACCTGTCCTGGGAGTGTTTGATGGGGACAGTGTAGTGGGAGCTTTACGCTGTATCTCACCGTGTGCTGTACCTGTCCTGGGAGTGTTTGATGGGGACAGTGCAGAGGGAGCTTTACTCTGTATCTAACCCCGTGCTGTACCTATCCTGGGAGTGTTTGATGGGGACAGTGCAGAGGGAGCTTTACTCTGTATCTAACACCGGGCTGTACCTGTCCTGGGAGTGTTTGATGGGGACAGTGTAGAGGGAGCTTTACTCTGTATCTAACCCTGTGCTGTACCTGTCCTGGGAGTGTTTGATGGGGACAGTGTAGAGGGAGCTTTACGCTGTATCTCACCCTGTGCTGTACCTGTCCTGGGAGTGTTTGATGGGGACAGTGCAGAGGGAGCTTTACTCTGTATCTAACCCCGTGCTATACCTGTCCTCGGACTGTTTGAATGGGACAGTGTAGAGGAAGCTTTGCTCTGTATCTAACACTGTGCTGTACCTGTCCTGGGAGTGTTTGATGGGGACAGTGTAGAAGGAGCTTTACTCTGTATCTAACCCCGTGCTGTACCGGTCCTGAGAATGTTTGATGGGGACAGTGTCGAGGTAATTTTAGTCTGTATCTAACCCCGTGCTATACCTGTCCTGGGAGTGTTTGATGGGGACGGTGCAGAGGGAGCTTTACTCTGTATCTAACCCCGTGCTCTACCTGTCCTGGGAGTGTTTGATGGGGACAGTGTAGAAGGAGCTTTACTCTGTATCTAACCCCGTGCTGTACCTGTACTGGGAGTGTTTGATGGGGACAGTGCAGAGGGAGCTTTACTCTGTATCGACACCCTTGCTGTACCTGTCCTGGGAGTGTTTACTGGGGACAACGTAGAGGGTGCTTTACTCTGTATCTAACCCCGTGCTGTACCTGTCCTGGGAATGTTTGATGGGGACAGTGTAGAGGGAATGTTAGTCTGTATCTCAGGCCGTTCTGTACCTGTGCTGGGAGTGTTTGATGCGGACAGTGTAGAGAGAGCTTTACTCAGTATCTAACCCCGTGCTGTACCTGTCCTGGGAGTGTTTAAGGGGGACAACGTAGAGGGTGCTTTACTCTGTATCTAACCCTATGCTGTACCTGTCCTGAGAGTGTTTGATGGGGACAGTGTAACGGTAGCATTACTCTGTATCTAACCCAGTGCTGTACCTGTCCTGGGAGTGTTTGATGGGGACAGTGTAGAGGGAGGTTTACTCTGTATCTAACCCTGTGCTGTACCTGTCCTGGGAGTGTTTGATGTGGACAGTGTAGAGGGAGCTTTACTCTGTATCTAACCCGGTGCTGTACCTGTCCTGTGAGTATTTGATGGGGACAGTGTAGAGGGAGCTTTGCTCTGTATCTAACACTGTGCTGTACCTGTCCTTGGAGTGTTTGATGGGGACAGTGTAGGGGGAGTGTTACTCTGTGTCTAACCCCGTGCTGTACCTGTCCTGGGAGTGTTTGATGGGGACAGCGCAGAGGGAGCTTTACTCTGTATCTAACACCGGGCTGTACCTGTCCTGGGAGTGTTTGATGGGGACAGTGCAGAGGGAGCTTTACTCTGGATCGACACCCTTGCTGTACCTGTCCTGGGAGTGTTTACTGGGGACAACGTAGAGGGTGCTTTACTCTGTATCTCACCCTGTGCTGTACCTGTCCTGGGAATGTTTGATGGGGACAGTGTAGAGGGAATTTTAGTCTGTATCTCAGGCCGTTCTGTACCTGTGCTGGGAGTGTTTGATGGCGACAGTGTAGAGGGAGCGTTACTCTGTGTCTAACCCTGTGCTGTACCTGTCCTGGGAGTGTTTGATGGGGACAGTGCAGAAGGAGCTTTAATCTGTATCTAACACCGGGCTGTCCCTGTCCTGGGAGTGTTTGATGGGGACAGTGTAGAGGGAGCTTTACTCTGTATCTAACCCTGTGCTGTACCTGTCCTGGGAGTGTTTGATGGGGACAGTGCAGAAGGAGCTTTACTCTGTATCTAACACCGGGCTGCACCTGTCCTGGGAATGTTTGATGGGGACAGTGTAGAGGGAGCGTGACTCTGTGTCTAACCCCGTGCTGTACCTGTCCTGGGAGTGTTTGATGGGGACAGTGCAGAGGGAGCTTTACTCTGTATCGACACACTTGCTGTACCTGTCCTGGGAGTGTTTACTGGGGACAACGTAGAGGGTGCTTTACTCTGTATCTAACCCCGTGCTGTACCTGTCCTGGGAATGTTTGATGGGGACAGTGTAGAGGGAATGTTAGTCTGTATCTCAGGCCGTTCTGTACCTGTGCTGGGAGTGTTTGATGGGGACAGTGTAGAGAGAGCTTTACTCTGTATCTAACCCCGTGCTGTACCTGTGCTGGGAGTGTTTGATAGGGACAGTGTAGAGGGAGCTTTACTCTATATCAACCCCCGTGCTGTACCTGTCCTGGGAGTGTTTAAGGGGGACAACGTAGAGGGTGCTTTACTCTGTATCTAACCCTGTGCTGTACCTGTCCTGAGAGTGTTTGATGGGAACAGTGTAGAGGTAATTTTAGTCTGTATCTAACCCCGTGCTATACCTGTCCTGGGAGTGTTTGATGGGGACAGTGCAGAGGGAGCTTTACTCTGTATCTAACTCCGTGCTGTACCTGTCCTGGGAGTGTTTGATGGGGACAGTGCAGAGGGAGCTTTACTCTGTATCTAACACTGGGCTGTACCTGTCCTGGGACTGTTTGATGTGGGCAGTGTAGAGGGAGCTTTACTCTGTATCTAACCCCGTGCTGTACCTGTCCTGGGAGTGTTTGATGGGAACAGTGTAGAAGGAGCTTTACTCTGTATCTAACCCCGTGCAGTACCTGTACTGGGAGTGTTTGATGAGGACAGTGCAGAGGGAGCTTTACTCTGTATCGACACCCTTGCTGTACCTGTCCTGGGAGTGTTTACTGGGGACAACGTAGAGGGTGCTTTACTCTGTATCTAACCCCGTGCTGTACCTGTCCTGGGAATGTTTGATGGGGACAGTGTAGAGGGAATTGTAGTCTGTATCTCAGGCCGTTCTGTACCTGTACTGGGAGTGTTTGATGGGGACAGTGTAGAGGGAGCTTTACTCTATTTCAACCCCCGTGTTGTACCTGTCCTGGTAGTGTTTAAGGGGGACAACGTAGAGGGTGCTTTACTCTGTATCTAACCCAGTGCTGTACCTGTCCTGGGAGTGTTTGATGGGGACAGTGTAGAGGGAGCTTTACTCTGTATTAACCCCGTGCTGTACCTGTCCTGGGAGTGTTTGATAGGGACAGTGTAGAGGGACCAGTACTCTGTATCTAGCCCCGTGCCGTACCTGTCCTGGGAGTGTTTGATGCGGACAACGTAGAGGGTGTTTTACTCTGTATCTAACCCCGTGCTGTACCTGTCCTGGGAGTGTTTGATGGGGACAGTGTAAAGGGAGCTTTTCTCTGCATCTAACCCCATGCTGTACCTGTACTGGGAGTATTTGATGGGGACAGTGTCGAGGGAGCTTTAGTCTGTATCTAACCCTGTGCTGTACCTGTCCTTGGAGTGTTTGATGGGGACAGTGTAGAGGGAGCTTTACTCTGTATCTAACACTGGGCTGTACCTGTCCTAGGAGTGTTTGATGGGGACAGTGTAGAGGGAGGTTTACTCTGTATCTAACCCTGTGCTGTACCTGTCCTGGGAGTGTTTGATGTGGACAGTGTAGAGGGAGCTTTACTCTGGATCTAACGCGGTGCTGTACCTGTCCTGTGAGTATTTGATGGGGACAGTGTAGAGGGAGCTTTGCTCTGTATCTAACACTGTGCTGTACCTGTCCTTGGAGTGTTTGATGGGGACAGTGTAGAGGGAGTGTTACTCTGTGTCTAACCCCGTGCTGTACCTGTCCTGGGAGTGTTTGATGGGGACAGTGCAGAGGGAGCTTTACTCTGTATCTAACACCGGGCTGTACCTGTCGTGGGAGTGTTTGATGGGGACAGTGTAGAGGGAGCTTTACTCTGTATCTAACCCTGTGCTGTACCTGTCCTGGGAGTGTTTGATGGGGACAGTGTAGAGGGAGCTTTACGCTGTATCTCACCCTGTGCTGTACCTGTCCTGGGAGTGTTTGATGGGGACAGTGCAGAGGGAGCTTTACTCTGGATCGACACCCTTGCTGTACCTGTCGTGGGAGTGTTTACTGGGGACAACGTAGAGGGTGCTTTACTCTGTATCTCAACCTGTGCTGTACCTGTCCTGGGAATGTTTAAGGGGGACAGTGTAGAGGGAACGTTACTCTGTGTCTAACTCTGTGCTGTACCTGTCCTGAGAGTGTTTGATGGGGACAGTGTAGAGGGAGCGTTACTCTGTGTCTAACCCTGTGCTGTACCTGTCCTGGGAGTGTTTGATGGGGACAGTGTAAAGGGAGCTTTTCTCTGCATCTAACCCCATGCTGTACCTGTACTGGGAGTATTTGATGGGGACAGTGTCGAGGGAGCTTTAGTCTGTATCTAACCCTGTGCTGTACCTGTCCTTGGAGTGTTTGATGGGGACAGTGTAGAGGGAGCTTTACTCTGTATCTAACACTGGGCTGTACCTGTCCTGGGAGTGTTTGATGGGGACAGTGTAGAGGGAGGTTTACTCTGTATCTAACCCTGTGCTGTACCTGTCCTGGGAGTGTTTGATGTGGACAGTGTAGAGGGAGCTTTACTCTGGATCTAACGCGGTGCTGTACCTGTCCTGTGAGTATTTGATGGGGACAGTGTAGAGGGAGCTTTGCTCTGTATCTAACACTGTGCTGTACCTGTCCTTGGAGTGTTTGATGGGGACAGTGTAGAGGGAGTGTTACTCTGTGTCTAACCCCGTGCTGTACCTGTCCTGGGAGTGTTTGATGGGGACAGTGCAGAGGGAGCTTTACTCTGTATCTAACACCGGGCTGTACCTGTCGTGGGAGTGTTTGATGGGGACAGTGTAGAGGGAGCTTTACTCTGTATCTAACCCTGTGCTGTACCTGTCCTGGGAGTGTTTGATGGGGACAGTGTAGAGGGAGCTTTACGCTGTATCTCACCCTGTGCTGTACCTGTCCTGGGAGTGTTTGATGGGGACAGTGCAGAGGGAGCTTTACTCTGGATCGACACCCTTGCTGTACCTGTCGTGGGAGTGTTTACTGGGGACAACGTAGAGGGTGCTTTACTCTGTATCTCAACCTGTGCTGTACCTGTCCTGGGAATGTTTAAGGGGGACAGTGTAGAGGGAGCGTTACTCTGTGTCTAACTCTGTGCTGTACCTGTCCTGAGAGTGTTTGATGGGGACAGTGTAGAGGGAGCGTTACTCTGTGTCTAACCCTGTGCTGTACCTGTCCTGGGAGTGTTTGATGGGGACAGTGTAGCGGGAGCTTTACTCTGTATCTAACACCGGGCTGTACCTGTACTGGGAGGATTTGATGGGGACAGTGTAGAGGGAGCTTTACTCTGTATCTAACACCGGGCTGCACCTGTCCTGGGAGTGTTTGATGGGGACAGTGTAGAGGGAGTGTTACTCTGTGTCTAACCCCGTGCTGTACCTGTCCTGGGAGTGTTTGATGGGGACAGTGTAGCGGGAGCTTTACTCTGTATCTAACACTGGGCTGTACCTGTCCTGGGAGTGTTTGATGGGGACAGTGTAGAGGGAGTGTTACTCTGTGTCTAACCCCGTGCTGTACCTGTCCTGGGAGTGTTTGATGGGGACAGTGTAGCGGGAGCTTTACTCTGTATCTAACCCCGTGCTGTACCTGTCCTGGGAATGTTTGATGGGGACAGTGCAGAGGGAGCTTTACTCTGTATCTCACCCTGTGCTGTACTTGTCCTGGGAGTGTTTGATGGGGACAGTGCAGAGGGAGATTTACTCTGCATCTAACCCCGTGCTGTACCTGTCCTGGGAGTGTTTGATGGGGACAGTGCAGAGGTAGCTTTACTCTGTATCTAACCCCGTGCTGTACCTGTCCTGGGAGTGTTTGATGGGGACAGTGCAGAGGGAGCTTTACTCTGTATCTAACCCCGTGCTATACCTGTCCTGGGAGTGTTTGATGGGGACAGTGCAGAGGGAGCTTTACTCTGTATCTAACCCCGTGCTGTACCTATCCTGGGAGTGTTTGATGGGGACAGTGCAGAGGGAGCTTTACTCTGTATTTAACACCGGGCTGTACATGTCCTGGGAGTGTTTGATGGGGACAGTGTAGAGGGAGCTTTACTCTGTATCTAACCCTGTGCTGTACGTGTCCTGGGAGTGTTTGATGGGGACAGTGTAGAGGGAGCTTTACGCTGTATCTCACCCTGTGCTGTACCTGTCCTGGGAGTGTTTGATGGGGACAGTGCAGAGGGAGCTTTACTCTGTATCTAACCCCGTGCTGTACCTATCCTGGGAGTGTTTGATGGGGACAGTGCAGAGAGAGCTTTACTCTGTATCTAACACCGGGCTGTACCTGTTCTGGGAGTGTTTGATGGGGACAGTGTAGAGGGAGCTTTACTCTGTATCTAACCCTGTGCTGTACATGTCCTGGGAGTGTTTGATGGGGACAGTGTAGAGGGAGCTTTACGCTGTATCTCACCCTGTGCTGTACCTGTCCTGGGAGTGTTTGATGGGGACAGTGCAGAGGGAGCTTTACTCTATATCTAACCCCGTGCTATACCTGTCCTCGGAGTGTTTGATGGGGACAGTGTCGAGGAAGCTTTACTCTGTATCTAACACTGTGCTGTCCCTGTCCTGGGAGTGTTTGATGGGGACAGTGTAGAAGGAGCTTTACTCTGTATCTAACTCCGTGCTGTACCTGTACTGGGAGTGTTTGATGGGGACAGTGCAGAGGGAGCTTTACTCTGTATCGACACCATTGCTGTAACTGTCCTGGGAGTGGTAATGGGGACAACGTAGAGGGTGCTTTACTCTGTATCTAACCCCGTGCTGTACCGGTCCTGAGAATGTTTGATGGGGACAGTGTAGAGGTAATTTTAGTCTGTATCTAACCCCGTGCTATACCTGTCCTGGGAGTGTTTGATGGGGACAGTGCAGAGGGAGCTTTACTCTGTATCTAACCCCGTGCTGTACCTGTCCTGGGAGTGTTTGATGGGGACAGTGCAGAGGGAGCTTTACTCTGTATCTAACCCCGTGCTGTACCTGTCCTGGGAGTGTTTGATGGTGAAAGTGTAGAAGGAGCTTTACTCTGTATCTAACCCCGTGCTGTACCTGTACTGGGAGTGTTTGATGGGGACAGTGCAGAGGGAGCTTTACTCTGTATCGACACCCTTGCTGTACCTGTCCTGGGAGTGTTTACTGGGGACAACGTAGAGGGTCCTTTACTCTGTATCTAACCCCGTGCTGAACCTGTCCTGGGAATGTTTGATGGGGACAGTGTAAAGGGAATGTTAGTCTGTATCTCAGGCCGTTCTGTACCTGTGCTGGGAGTGTTTGATGGGGACAGTGTAGAGAGAGCTTTACTCTGTATCTAACCCGGTGCTGTACCTGTGCTGGGAGTGTTTGATAGGGACAGTGTAGAGGGAGCTTTACTCTATATCAACCCCCGTGCTGTACCTGTCCTGGGAGTGTTTAAGGGGGACAACGTAGAGGGTGCTTTACTCTGTATCTAACCCTATGCTGTACCTGTCCTGAGAGTGTTTGATGGGGACAGTGTAACGGTAGCATTACTCTGTATCTAACCCAGTGCTGTACCTGTCCTGGGAGTGTTTGATGGGGACAGTGTAGAGGGAGCTTTACTCTGTATCTAACCCCGTGCTGTACCTTTCCTGGGAGTGTTTGATAGGGACAGTGTAGAGGGACCAGTACTCTGTATCTAGCCCCGTGCCGTACCTGTCCTGGGAGTGTTTGATGCGGACAACGTAGAGGGTGTTTTACTCTGTATCTAACCCCGTGCTGTACCTGTCCTGGGAGTGTTTGATGGGGACAGTGTAAAGGGAGCTTTACTCTGTATCTAACCCCATGCTGTACCTGTACTGGGAGTTTTGATGGGGTCAGTGTAGAGGGAGCTTTACTCTGTATCTAACCCTGTGCTGTACCTGTCCTTGGAGTGTTTGATGGGGACAGTGTAGAGGGAGCTTTACTCTGTATCTAACCCTGTGCTGTACCTGTCCTGGGAGTGTTTGATGGGGACAGTGTAGAGGGAGCGTTACTCTGTGTCTAACCCCGTGCTGTACCTGTCCTGGGAGTGTTTGATGGGGACAGTGTAGTGGGAGCTTTACTCTGTATCTAACACCGGGCTGTACCTGTACTGGGAGTATTTGATGGGGACAGTTTAGAGGGAGCTTTACTCTGTATCTAACACTGTGCTGTACCTGTCCTTGGAGTGTTTGATAGGGACAGTGTAGAGGGAGTGTTACTCTGTGTCTAACCCCGTGCTGTACCTGTCCTGGGAGTGTTTGATGGGGACAGTGCAGAGGGAGCTTTACTCTGTATCTAACCCCGTGCTATACCTGTCCTGGGAGTGTTTGATGGGGACAGTGCAGAGGGAGCTTTACTCTGTATCTAACCCCGTGCTGTACCTGTCCTGGGAGTGTTTGATGGGGACAGTGCAGAGGGAGCTTTACTCTGTATCTAACACTGGGCAGTACCTGTCCTGGGAGTGTTTGATGGGGACAGTGTAGATGGAGTTTTACTCTGTATCTAACCCTGTACTGTACCTGTCCTGAGGATGTTTGATGGGGACAGTGTTGCGGGAGCTTTACTCTGTATCTAACCCCGTGCTGTACCTGTCCTGGGAGTGTTTGATGGGGACAGTGTAGAGGGAGCTTTACTCTGTATCTAACCCCGTGCTGTACCTGTCCTGGGAGTGTTTGATGGGGACAGTGTAGAAGGAGCTTTACTCTGTATCTAACCCCGTGCTGTACCTGTACTGGGAGTGTTTGATGGGGACAGTGTAGTGGGAGCCTTAATCTGTATCGACACCCTTGCTGTACCTGTCCTGGGAGTGTTTAATGGGGACAATGTAGAGGGTGCTTTACTCTGTATCTAACCCCGTGCTGTACCTGTCCTAGGAATGTTTGATGGGGACAGTGTAGAGGGAATGTTAGTCTGTATCTCAGTCCGTGCTGTACCTGTGCTGGGAGTGTTTGATGGGGACAGTGTAGAGGGAGCTTTACTCTGTATCGATCCCCGTGCTGTACCTGTCCTGGGAGTGTTTAATGCGGACAACATAGAGGGAACTTTACTCTGTATCTAACCCCGTGCTGTACCTGTCCTGGGAGAGTTTGATGGGGACAGTGTAGAAGGAGCTTTACTCTGTATCTAGCCCCGTGTTGTACCTGTCCTGGGAGTGTTTGATGGGGACAGTGTAAAGGGAGCTTTACTCTGTATCTAACCCCGTACTGTACCTGTCCTGGGAGTGTTTGATGGGGACAGTGTAGAGGGAGCGTTACTCTGTGTCTAACCCCGTGCTGTACCTGTCCTAGGAGTGTTTGATGGGGACAGTGCAGAGGGAGCTTTACTCTGTATCTAACACCGGGCTGTACCTGTCCTGGGAGTGTTTGATGGGGACAGTGTAGAGGGAGCTTTACTCTGTATCTAACCCTGTGCTGTACCTGTCCTGGCAGTGTTTGATGGGGACAGTGCAGTGGGAGCTTTACTCTGTATCTATCTCTGTGCTGTACCTGTCCTGGGAGTGTTTGATGGGGACAGTGCAGAGGGAGCGTTACTCTGTGTCTAATCCCGTGCTGTACCTGTCCTGGGAGTGTTTGATGGGGACAGTGTAGAGGGAGCTTTACTCTGTATCTAACCCCGTGCTGTACCTGTACTGGGAGTGTTTGATGGGGACAGTGTAGCGGGAGCTTTACTCTGTATCTAACCCTGTGCTGTACCTGTCCTGGGAGTGTTTGATGGGGACAGTGTAGAGGGAGCTTTACTCTGTATCTAACCCCGTGCTGTACCTGTCCTGGGAGTGTTTGATGGGGACAGTGTAGAGGGAGTGTTACTCTGTGTCTAACCCCGTGCTGTACCTGTGCTGGGAGTGTTTGATGGGGACAGTGTAGAGGGAGCTTTACTCTGTATCTAACCCCGTGCTGTACCTGTACTGGGAGTGTTTGATGGGGACAGTGTAGCGGGAGCTTTACTCTGTATCTAACCCTGTGCTGTACCTGTCCTGGGAGTGTTTGATGGGGACAGTGTAGGGGGAGCTTTACTCTGTATCTAACCCCGTGCTGTACCTGTCCTGGGAGTGTTTGATGGGGACAGTGTAGAGGGAGTTTTACTCTGTATCTAACCCCGTGCTGTACCTGCTCTGGGAGTGTTTGATGGGGACAGTGTAGAGGGAGCTTTACTCTGTATCGAACCCCGTGCTGTACCTGTCCTGGGAGTGTTTGATGGGGACAGTGTAGAGGGAGCTTTACTCTGTATCGAACCCCGTGCTGTACCTGTCCTGGGAGTGTTTGATCGGGCCAGTGTAGAGGGAGCGTTACTCTGTACCTAACCCCGTGCTGTACCTGTCCTGGGAGTGTTTGATGGGGACAGTGTAGAGGGAGCTTTACTCTGTATCTAACCCCGGGCTGTACCTGTCCTGGGAGTGTTTGATGGGGACAGTGTAGAGGGAGTGTTACTCTGTGTCTAACCCCGTGCTGTACCTGTGCTGGGAGTGTTTGATGGGGACAGTGTAGAGGGAGCTTTACTCTGTATCTAACCCCGTGCTGTACCTGTACTGGGAGTGTTTGATGGGGACAGTGTAGCGGGAGCTTTACTCTGTATCTAACCCTGTGCTGTACCTGTCCTGGGAGTGTTTGATGGGGACAGTGTAGGGGGAGCTTTACTCTGTATCTAACACCGGGCTGTACCTGTCCTGGGAGTGTTTGATGGGGACAGTGTAGAGGGAGCTTTACTCTGTATCTAACCCTGTGCTGTACCTGTCCTGGCAGTGTTTGATGGGGACAGTGCAGAGGGAGCTTTACTCTGTATCTATCTCTGTGCTGTACCTGTCCTGGGAGTGTTTGATGGGGACAGTGCAGAGGGAGCGTTACTCTGTGTCTAATCCCGTGCTGTACCTGTCCTGGGAGTGTTTGATGGGGACAGTGTAGAGGGAGCTTTACTCTGTATCTAACCCCGTGCTGTACCTGTACTGGGAGTGTTTGATGGGGACAGTGTAGCAGGAGCTTTACTCTGTATCTAACCCTGTGCTGTACCTGTCCTGGGAGTGTTTGATGGGGACAGTGTAGAGGGAGCTTTACTCTGTATCTAACCCCGTGCTGTACCTGTCCTGGGAGTGTTTGATGGGGACAGTGTAGAGGGAGTGTTACTCTGTGTCTAACCCCGTGCTGTACCTGTGCTGGGAGTGTTTGATGGGGACAGTGTAGAGGGAGCTTTACTCTGTATCTAACCCCGTGCTGTACCTGTACTGGGAGTGTTTGATGGGGACAGTGTAGCGGGAGCTTTACTCTGTATCTAACCCTGTGCTGTACCTGTCCTGGGAGTGTTTGATGGGGACAGTGTAGGGGGAGCTTTACTCTGTATCTAACCCCGTGCTGTACCTGTCCTGGGAGTGTTTGATGGGGACAGTGTAGAGGGAGTTTTACTCTGTATCTAACCCCGTGCTGTACCTGCTCTGGGAGTGTTTGATGGGGACAGTGTAGAGGGAGCTTTACTCTGTATCGAACCCCGTGCTGTACCTGTCCTGGGAGTGTTTGATGGGGACAGTGTAGAGGGAGCTTTACTCTGTATCGAACCCCGTGCTGTACCTGTCCTGGGAGTGTTTGATCGGGCCAGTGTAGAGGGAGCGTTACTCTGTACCTAACCCCGTGCTGTACCTGTCCTGGGAGTGTTTGATGGGGACAGTGTAGAGGGAGCTTTACTCTGTATCTAACCCCGGGCTGTACCTGTCCTGGGAGTGTTTGATGGGGACAGTGTAGAGGGAGTGTTACTCTGTGTCTAACCCCGTGCTGTACCTGTGCTGGGAGTGTTTGATGGGGACAGTGTAGAGGGAGCTTTACTCTGTATCTAACCCCGTGCTGTACCTGTCCTGGGAGTGTTTGATCGGGCCAGTGTAGAGGGAGCGTTACTCTGTACCTAACCCCGTGCTGTACCTGTCCTGGGAGTGTTTGATGGGGACAGTGTAGAGGGAGCTTTACTCTGTATCTAACCCCGTGCTGTACCTGTCCTGGGAGTGTTTGATGGGGACAGTGATGAATTGTGGCTGTCTAATGGTTCAGTAATTGCATTGCCTTGCAGCACTTGATGATGACTTGCTGCTCCTGTGAGACTGGCTCCCTGACAGCTGGCTGGAGCTGGGAACCCTCACACTGATAATCTCTCAATGGTGATGTGTTGCAAGGGACTCAGGAACCAGAGACGTAGTAACTGTGTATAATCTCTTTCACTCATTCTGATTCGCCCCCCCTTTTTCTTTCTCTCTATGTTTGCATCTGTCTCTCTCTGTCAGTCGCTCTACCTCTATGTCTCTGTGTTTTCTCTCTGTCTCTGCATCATTCTCTATCTCTGCATCTCTCTATCTCTCTCTCTCCATCTTTCTCCCTGTCTCTCTCTCTCTCTGTCTCGTTGTCTCTCTCTCGCTGTCTTTCTTTCTCTATCTCTGTATCTCTATCTCTCTTTCTATCTCTCTCTGTGTCTCCATATCTTACTGTCTCTCTCTTTCTGTGTGTCTCTCTGTCTCTATCTCTGTCTCTCTCTCTCTCTCTCAATCTCAATCTCTCTATCTCTGTGTTTCTATCTCTGCATCTCTATCTCTCTCTGTGCCTCTATCCCTCTCAGTCTCGCTCTCTCCCTCTGTCTCTCTCTCTCTGTTCTTGCTGTCTCTATCAACCTCTCTCTCTCTCTGTCTCTATCTTTCTGTCGCTGTGTGTCTCGCTCTCTGTCTCTATCTCTATCTGTGTGTGTCTCTCTGTCTTTCTCTATCTCTCTCTCTTTCTCTATCTCTGTATCTCTATCTCTCTCTGTGTCTCTAGCTCTCTCTCTCTGTCTCTCTCTGTGTCTCTGTCTCTCCCGCTATCTCTCTCTCTCTCTCCCTCTGTCTCTCCCTCTGTCCTGTCTCTATCTTTTTCTCTCTCTCTGTCACTCTTCCCTCTGTCTCTCTCTCTCTCTCTCTCTCTCTCTCTCCCTCTCTCTCTCTCCCTCCCTCTCTCTCTCCCTCTCTCTCCCTCTCTCTCCCTCTGTCTCTCTCTCTCTCCCTCTGTCTCTCTCTCTCTCCCTCTGTCTCTCTCTCTCTCCCTCTGTCTCTCCCTGTCTCTGTGTCTCGTTGTCTCTTACTGAAGGAAGTGGCCTGTTTTTGAATCCCAGCCCTCCATTTCTCCTCCAGATCCATGTCCTTTCCACCTTTACAGAGGGAGACATCCAGAAATAGCACAATGCAGGCAACTGTCCCACTTTGCCTGAAAGAGATGTCACCGTGCAATTAACCTGTGCCCCAGACTTCTCTCATTCACTACTTTGCATCTACCCCTCTTCCCGGGCTTCACACCCCTGCCCTTTGGCAATGGTGTGTGTGTGTGTCAATCAGTGTGTGGGGTGTGTGTGTGGGGGTGTGTGTGTGGGGGTGTGTGAAAGAGAGTGTGTGTGAAATAGTGTGTGTGTGAAAGAGTGCGTGTGTGAAAGAGTGTGCATGTGTGTGAGAAAGAGTGTGTGTGTGTGAAAGAGCGGGTGCGTGAAAGAGCGTGTGCGTGAAAGAGCGTGTGCGTGAAAGGGTGTGTGTGTGAAAGAGTGCATGTGTGTGAAACAGTCCGTGTGTGAGAAAGAGTGCGTGTGTGTGAAAGAATGTGTGTGTGAAAGAATGAGTGTGAAAGAGTGCGTGTGTGAAAATGTGGGTGTGAAAGAGTGCGAGTGTGAAAGAGTGTGTATGTATGTGTGAAAGAGCGTGTGTGTGAAAATGTGTATGTGAGTGCGCATGAAGAGTGCGTGTGTGTGAAAGTGTGTGTGCGTGTGCACACATGCACGCTCACACACATGCGCGTACTCACACACATTCTTTCACACACGCACTCTTTCACACAATGTGTGAAAGAGTGCATATGTATGTGAAAGAATGTGTGTGTAAAAGCATGTGTGTGTGTAAAAGAATGCATGCGTGTGTAAGAGTGTCTGTGTGAAAGAGTGTATGTGTAAATGTGTGTGTGTGTGAAAGAGTGCATGTGTGAAAGAGTGTGTGTGTGAGTGCATGTGTGTGAAAGAGTGCATGGGTGTGAAAGAATGTGTGTGAGAAAGAGTGCGTGTGTGTTAAAGAGTGCGTGTGTGAAAGAATGCGTGTGTGAAAGAATGCGTGTGTGAAAGAGTGTTTGTATGCAGGAGAGTGGGTGTGAAAGAGTGCATGTGTGAAAGAATGTGTGTGTGAGCGTGCATGTGTGCACACGCACACACTCTTTCACACACACGCACTCTTTCTCACACACATGCGCACTCTCACACACACATTTTCACACACACACTCTTTCACACATACATGCGCACTCTTTCACACACACACACTGTGTGTGAAAGAGTGCGTGTGTGTGAGAGTGTCTGTGTGAAAGAGTGTATGTGTAAGTGTGTGTGTGTGTATGAGAGCATGTGTGTATGAAAGAGCGTGTGTGTGTGTGAGCGTGTGTGTATGAGAGCATGTGTGTATGAAAGAGCGTGTGTGTGTGTGAGCGTGTGTGTGTGAGAGTGTGTGTGTGTATGAAAGAATGAGTGTGTGAGAGCGTGTGTGTGAAAGCGTGTGTGAGCGTGTATGTGTGATTGAGAGTATGTGTGAGAGTGTGTGTGTATGTGAGAGTGTGTGTGTGCGCGCGTGCGTGTGAGAGTGCGTGTGAGAGTGAGTGTGTATGTATCCAGGAAGCCTTCTTGATGCAATATGTAGATAGTCCAACTCGGGAAGGGGCAGTACTGGATCTGGTATTGGGGAATGAGCCTGGACCGGTGGTTGAGGTTTCAGGAGGGGAACATTTTGGGAGTAGTGACCACAATTCCGTAAGTTTTAGGGTAGTTTTGCACAGGGATGATTAAGGTGCTAAACTGGGGAAAGGCAAATTACGATAACATTAGACAGGAATTGAAGAATTTGGATTGGGTGCGGCTGTTGGATAGTAAATAAACATCGGACATGTGGGAGTCTTTCAAGCGACATTTGATTAGGTCTCAGGAAAGTCACGTTCCTGAGAGAATGAAGGATAAGTATGGGAAGTTTAGGGAGCCTTGGATAACGAGGGATATTGTGAACCTGGTCAAAAAGAAAAAGGAGACTTTTGTACGGTCCAGAAGGGTGGGGACAGCCGAAAGCCCTGAGGAGTATAAAGAAAATAGGAAGGTACTGAAGCGGGAAATTAGGAGGGGTCATGAAACGTCCTTGGCAAGTAGGATTAAGGTGAATCTCAAAGCTTTTTATTCATATGTAGAAAGCAAGAAGGTGGCCAGGGAAAGGATTGGACCACTTAAGGACATGGAGGGAAATCTATGTGTTGAGCCAGAGGAAATGGGCAAGGTCCTAAATGAATACTTTGCATCAGTGTTCACCAAAGAAAAGGACTTTGTGGAAGTTGATTCTTGGGTAGGGTGTGTGGACAGTCTGGATCATGTTGGCATCAAAAAGGTATTGGGTCTTTTAAAAGACATTAAGGTAGATACATCTCCTGGGCCAGATGGGATTTATCCCAGAATACTGAGGGAAGCAAGGGAGGAAATTGCTGGGGCCTTAACTGACATCCATCTTTGTATTCTCATTGGCTATGACCAGGGGGCATAGATTTAAGGTGAGGGGCAGGAGGTTTAGAGGGGATGTGAGGGAAAATCTTTTTACCCAGAGGGTGGTGGGAGTTTGGAACTCGCTGCCTGAAAGGGGAGTGGATGCAGAGACCCTCATAACATTGAAGAAGTATTTAGATGTGCAACTGCAATCCCAGAGTATACAGGCTATGGGCCAAGTGCTGGAAAATGGGATTAGAATGGTTGTTTTTCACCTGCGCAGGCTCAATGGACCAAAGGCCCTTTTCTGTGCTTGAATGACTCTATGGCTCTCTGTCAATAGCTCCCCCACCCCTCCCCGCCACCCCCTCCCCCCCAGTTCATAAAACCTCTCTTTCGGTCAATAAAACCCCTTTCTTGGTCAAAGAAGCCCCTCTAAGTCTCTGTCTCTCTCACTCTCTCTGTCTCTCTCTCCCACTCTCTCCCTCTGTCTCTCACTCCATCTCTCTCTCCCTCCCACTGTCTCCCTCCCTCTCTCTGTCTCTCTCTCCCACTCTCTGTCTCTCACTCTGTCTCTCCCTCTGTCTCTCACTCCGTCTCTCTCTCTCCCTCCCACTGTCTCCCTCCCTCTCTCTGTCTCTCTCTCCCACTCTCTGTCTCTCACTCCGTCTCTCTCTCCCTCCCACTGTCTCCCTCCCTCTCTCTGTATCTCTCCCTCTCTCTCACCCTCTCTCTCAGGTCTCATGCATCATCAATCTGCTCCATTCCACTTGTCAAGAAGCAGAATGGCTAATCATTGTATTCAGCAAACACTCACTCACGCTCCTGCAGTCTCTGCCCAGGGGGCTTGGCATCCAAACTCTGTTTGCTGCAACACTGAATCTCCAACTGCTGCTCCTCCGATTGCACCTCTCACTCTGTTTCTTTCTGTCTCTCCGCCTCCGCCTGTGTCTCCGCCTCCGCCTGTGTCTCCGTCTCCGCCTGTCTCTCCGCCTCCGCCTGTGTCTCCGCCTCCGCCTGTGTCTCCGCCTCCGCCTGTGTCTCCGCCTCCGCCTGTGTCTCCGCCTCCGCCTGTCTCTCCGCCTCCGCCTGTCTCTCCGCCTCCGCCTGTCTCTCCGTCTCCGCCTCCGCCTCCACCTGTGTCTCCGTCTCTGCCTGTCTCTCCATCTCCACCTGTGTCTCCGTCTCCGCCTGTGTATCCGCCTCCGCCTCCACCTGTGTCTCCGTCTCTGCCTGTCTCTCCGTCTCCACCTGTGTCTCCGTCTCCGCCTGTGTCTCCGTCTCTGCCTGTGTCTCCGTTTCTGGCTCCCTCTCCGTTTCTGTCTCCCTCTCCGTCTCCCTCTGTCTCCCTGTCTCCCTGTCTCCCTGTCTCTCTGTCTCTCTGTCTCTCTGTTTCTCTGTTTCTCTCTGTCTCTCCGTTTCTCTCTGTGTCTCTGTCTCTCCGTGTCTCTCTGTCTCTGTTGCCTCTCCATGTCTCTCTGTCTCTCCGTCACTCTGTGTCCCTCTCCGTGTCTCTCTCCATGTCTCTCCGTGTCTCTGTCTCTCCGTCTCTCTCTCTGTGTCTCTCCGTGTCTCTGTCTCTCCATCTCTCTCTCTCTCTGTCTCTCCGTCTGTCTCTGTCTCTCCGTCTCACTCTGTCTCTCCGCCTCTCTCTGTCTCTCCATCTCACTCTGTCTCTCCGTGTCTCTGTCTGTCTCTCTGTGTCTCTGTCTGTCTCTCCGTGTCTCTGTCTGTCTCTCCGTGTCTCTGTCTGTCTCTCCGTGTCTCTGTCTGTCTCTCCGTGTCTCTGTCTGTCTCTTCCTCTCTGTGTCTCTGTCTGTCTCACTCTCTGCCTGGGTGCGAATCTCTGGAAGGATTTCTAAGTGTGGGAGCGAGCGGGAATTGCTGTGAGTTTCCCGGCGCTCCGCTCGGTGAGGCCGGCAACGCAATTCAACGATAACTGGTCCACTTAACGCGGCCCCGCGGGCTTCTCGCCACAAATGAAGGCTCGCCCGCCGATTCGCTGGGACCGCACTCGCCAGCCCCCCGCTAACAAGGATCGAGCAGCACTTAAGCTGCACTTGCTCAGCCAACCCCAGCCAGCTCGCAACAATAGGGCCCAGGAGACCGGCCCCTAGATTCGGGAATGCAGATCTGGGGAAGCTCCTGGACGTCGTGGAGGCCAGGAGGGATGTCCTGTTCCCCCGAGGGTCCCGGAGGGTCAGTCACAGGACAGCCAATGCTGCCTGGGATGAGATGGCGGCAGCTGTGAGCTCAGGGAGTGTGATCAGGAGGACTGGCCACCGGGTCGGAAAAAGGTCAACGACCTACATCGGGCAGCACAGATGATTAGACACCAACGACGCCCCCCCCACCCCCGCATACCCTCCCCCCCCCAGCCCCTGCACCCCCCATGTCCCATGGAAACCTTTCTGCCCCCACATGAACATCCACCCCCCCCCCAACTCTCCATGTGATCCCAACCCTCCCTCCACCCCCTCTCCCCTCAAACTAGCCAACAAAGCCCGCCTTCAGCCCCCCCCCCACTCTTCCCACCAGTGTGAACCACACATGTGGCTAACGACGCCCTCCCTGTGTCTCCTCGGGAAAAGTTCTCCCACAATCGTCAGGAGAGGGGCCCAGACTGGCGCGGGGTGCTGGACATCCAAATCCTCACCTCCTTCGAGGAGCGGGCCCTGGAGGTGACCACTGTGGCCGAGGATAGCGTGGTCGCCCACGCGGAGACTGGCAGATGCCGTAGAGGTGAGGAACATGGCTTTGTGAGGGGCAGGTCATGCCTCACAAGCCTCATTGATTTCTTTGAGGATTTGACGAGACACATTGATGAAGGTCGGGCAGTGGATGTGGTGTATCTGGATTTCAGTAAGACATTTGATAAGGTTCCCCATGGTAGGCTCATTCAGAAAGTTAGGGGGCATGGGATACAGTGAAATTTGGCTGTCTGGATAGAGGATTGGCTGGCCAAAAGAAGACAGCGAGTGGTAGTGGATGGCAAGTATTGCGCCTGGAGGTCGGTGACCAGTGGTGTCCCGCAAGGATCTGTGCTGGGACCTCTGCTCTTTGTGGCTTTTATAAATGACTTGGATGAGGAAGTGGAAGGGTGGGTTAGTAAGTTTGCCGATGACACGAAGGTTGGGGGAGTTGTAGATAGTGTTGAGGGCTGTTGCAGGTTACAACAGGACATTGACAGGATTGTGTCCAGTTCTGGTCGCCTCATAATAGGAAGGATGTGGATGCTTTGGAGAGGGTACAGAGGAGATTTACCAGGATGCTGCCTGGACTGGAGGGCATGTCTTATGAAGAAAGGTTGAGGGAGCTAGGGCTTTTCTCACTGGAGCGTAGAAAGCAGAGAGGTGACCCTTACTGACTGACCCAACCCTCCCACTGATCACATGTCCATTCTCCCGCAGGTCCTCCAGGCGACGGCAAAGGCCCATCCCAGGAGGCCCCCTCCCCTGACTCCCAGGAGACCACCTTGGAGGAGAGCTCCGAGGATGCAACCGTTATCATCGCGACACATCTGTCACCCCCACCCTCCGCCAGCGCAGATACACACACCTCGGTGGGAAATGTTAGTGGTGAGGCTTCTAGGGCACAATCTGGTGAGCACCACACTGCTGATGATGTACATCAGGCGGAGACAGGAACCCCCAGGAGAGACAGCAGTCGGAGAGCTGCTGGATCCCAGGGCCCAGCTGGGTCCCAGCCTGATGCTGAGCCTCTGGAACAGGGTTACCCGGAGCTGATGGAGACATTAGAGAGCGGCCGGGACATTGAGAGGGAGATATCAGCGTCACTCCAGCAGATCCATAGCCGATTGGAGGAGTCCCAGAGGCTATGGGCACCGGCAGTGAGAGGCACCGAGGCCAACACTGCCAGGGTGGCGACCGCAGGGGAGAGCCTGGTGCACGAGATCGGCATCGTTAGTGAAGGTGTCCGAGGCGTGGCGCAGTCGGTGACGGCCATGGCTCAGGGTCTCGGCAGAATGCCCACCTCGCTCAGGGTGAGACCCAGTACCAGGCCGACCTTGCTGAGGTTCTGCGGGGCATGTCCCGCTCTGAGATGGGCATTGCTGAGGCGCTGCGGAGCTTGTCCCAGTCGCAGGTGAGCTTTGCTGAGGCGCTGCAAAGCATGGCCCGGTCACTGGGGGATGTGTCCCAGTACCAGGCCGACTTTGATGAGGTTCTGAGGGGAACGCACGAGGTGCTGCAGAGCTTGTCCCAGTCACTGAGGAGCATCGCTGAGTGGGGCTGGTTTAGCACAGCGGGCTAAACAGCTGGCTTGTAATGCACAACAAGGCAGCAGCGCGGATTCAATTCCCGTACCAGCCTCCCCGAACAGGCGCCCGAATGTGGCATCTAGGGGATTTTCGCAGTAACTTCATTGAAGTCTACTTGTGACAATAAGCGATTATTATAATTAATTATAATTAAGAGGGCGTCGACACGATGGTGCGGACCATGGGGATCCGCCAGGACTGGCAGAGCCAGATGTTGCTGGGGCAGCGGGGGCTCGAACCAGCTGACCCTCTGTCCCAAAGTGAACCCCACAGTCCTATGGGCACTGACCAGGAGGAGGGAGTGCTGGGTGCCAACCTGGACCCGTCCCATGGAGTGGCGACGGTGGGCACCAGCTCCCCAAGTTCCACCCCTCCGATGAGGCCGCGTCTCGCAGCCAGCACACGGGACAGGGCAGCACGGCTGTGCATGTGCCACCGACAAGTTAGCCGGGACCCTCCTGCCCCAGAACCCCCAGAGGATGCTACGGGACGAGGTAAGCAGCTGGCTGCCTCCACCTCTGATGTGCATCCTGGGAACACACCTAGACGTAGTGGTAGAGCTAGGAGGGCCAAGCACATTGAGGAACACTGAGGGCACCTGGGGGGGGGCACCATTGGAGAGAGCGGAATTGTTACGCACAATAAACACCCTTGCGCATAACCAGTATGACGTCTCTATCACTTTCCTCTGCCATGAGGGCCGACATCCAAACCCTTGGCCCATCTCTCCAGGCATCTCCCCCCCTCTCCCTTGGCAGACCACGTGCAGCTCTCAGCGGGTTATCATCACCCCCTGCCTCCTACCCTCAACAGTGACCCTCTGACGGTGCCGACACAGTCCCAGCTCCCTGGAGTGATGTAACACAGACGCTGGGGAGGGGGGGTAAGGAAGTGTAATGGATCAGGCCACGTCCTAAGTGAATCGGGCGAGTATGAGAGCCTCCCTGGCCTGCTGGGCTTGCTGGACCCTCACCGCTGCCGCCTGGTCCTGCAGCCTCCGGCAGGTCCTCCAATTCCTCCCTGGGATTGTCCTCCAGTCCCTGCTGGTCACCCTTGCCCTCCTTCCCCTCCGAGGTGGCCACGTGTTCCTCATCACCAGCCTCCAGCTCGTCGCCCCTGCTGTGCCAGGTTGTGGAGGGGACAGCAGACCACCACAAAGTGGGCGACCCTCCGGGGGGGGGGGGGGGGGGGGGGGGGGGGGGGGGGGGTGGACTGCAGGGCAGCACCAGAGCAGTCGAGACATCGGAACCACATCTTGAGGTGTCCGATGCACCCGGGTGGCAGGATTGGCCTCGTTGTACTGGGCCTCGGTCTCCGGCCTCCGTACTGGCGTCATCAGGCAGGTCCTCATCGGGTAACCCTTATCCCCCAAGAGTCAGCCACCCACCCTGGGGTGCTCCACAGAGAGGCCTGTCTGACTGCCCCAGGATGTAGCTGTCGTGCACACTCCCGGGAAGCGTGCACACACGTACATGATCTTCATGTGGCGGTCACACACGAGTTGTATGTTCAGGGAGTGGAACCTTTCTGTTAACGTAGGGCACTCCCAGATGGCCTGGTGAGCATAGGGCAACATGGATGCAGTCTATCAGCCCCTGGAGCTGGGGCATCCCGGGGATGGCGGAGAATCCTTCTTCCCGGCATCTTGTTGGCCTTGGTCTCTGTCAAAGTTGACTTAGTTTTCCGCCCGGGCAAACAGGGCATCCCTGGCCTGTCGGATGCACCTGTGAGCTGTGGCCTGTGAGATGCCGCACAGGTACCCACTCAGGCCCTGGAATGATCCTGAGGTGTCAAGGTTCAGGGCCGCAGTGACCTTGGAGCAGCCCCCTCCCCCCCACACAGAACACTCTGCCCACAGACTTTGGGCGCAGAGGGCCCCCCTCATCGGACCCCAGAACCTGTACACCGGACACCCGCTCATAACATCACCTGGACCAGGCTCTGGCCCCCTCCCCGTGGCACTTACCCACCCTCCGGCCGTGGACATGTCCCCGGAACTGGGTGTTCAGGCGTTGGCTGCTGCGTGTGTGGTGTTACTTCCCGCAGTGTTCAAGCACAGTGTCCATGTACCAATGTGTGATTGGGATGCTGGGCAATGTCTCCCACCTGCTACGTAGCCCGCCCTCCCACGGGAATCCACTTGGGCTGTGTGAAGTGCTCACTTACCCACGATAGCCACTTCCCTATTAGCGATCGCCTTCAGCCGCACGGCCAGAGGCATCGGCAGTGCAATGGGGGTTATGGGTGGTCGGTGGGGCAGACGGGCAGGGACAAGGGTTGCACCCGGAACGGGTAAATGATCCAGGGGTTGGCATGGTGGTGCCACGAGTGGTTGCCCCCCCCCCCCTCCCCAGCATCTCCACCCCACCCTCCCATGGTGCCCCACCCGTCCTGCAGAGGGTTCCCCGCCACCCCCTCAACCCAGTTGAGGGTCCCCCCCCCACTCAACCCAGCCAAGCCCCCCCCTCCCCCCCCCCCCCCCACGAGCACAGGGGCAGCAAGCCCAGCGCCCCCGGGCACTTTGCGTGTGAGTAAAGATGGCTACTCACCTCCTCGGCTCCCCCAGAAGCCCTTCCACCAGGTTCACGTTTTTCAAAAGGAGCAGTGATCAGCGCAGCGTGAACACTCGCTGGGTAGGCCGCTGAATGACAGGAGGCCGCTGCACACTTGCTGGGTAGGCCGCTGAATGACAGGAGGCTGCTGGTCACTTGCTGGGTAGGCTGCTGAATGACAGGAAGCCGCTGGACACTTGCTGGGTAGGCCGCTGAATGACAGGAGGCCGCTGGACACTCGCTGTGTAGGCCGCTGAATGATAGGAGGCCGCTGGACACTCGCTGGGTAGGCCGCTGAATGACAGGAGGCCGCTGAATGACAGGAGGCCGCTGGACACTTGCTGGGTAGGCTGCTGAATGACAGGAAGCCGCTGGACACTTGCTGGGTAGGCCGCTGAATGACAGGAGGCCGCTGGACACTCGCTGGGTAGGCCGCTGAATGACAGGAGGCTGCTGAACACTCGCTGGGTAGGCTGCTGAATGACAGGAGGCCGCTGGACACTCGCTGTGTAGGCCGCTGAATGACAGGAGGCCGCTGGTCACTTGCTGGGTAGGCCGCTGAATGACAGGAGGCCGCTGGACACTCGCTGTGTAGGCCGCTGAATGATAGGAGGCCGCTGGACACTCGCTGGGTAGGCCGCTGAATGACAGGAGGCCGCTGAATGACAGGAGGCCGCTGGACACTTGCTGGGTAGGCTGCTGAATGACAGGAAGCCGCTGGACACTTGCTGGGTAGGCCGCTGAATGACAGGAGGCCGCTGGACACTCGCTGTGTAGGCCGCTGAATGACAGGAGGTCGCTGGACACTCGCTGGGTAGGCCGCTGAATGACAGGAGGCTGCTGAACACTCGCTGGGTAGGCTGCTGAATGACAGGAGGCCGCTGGACACTCGCTGTGTAGGCCGCTGAATGACAGGAGGCCGCTGGACACTCGCTGGGTAGGCCGCTGAATGACAGGAGGCCGCTGGACACTCGCTGGGTAGGCCGCTGAATGACAGGAGGCCGCTGAACACTTGCTGGGTAGGCCGCTGAATGACAGGAGGCTGCTTGTCACTTGCTGGGTAGGCCGCTGAATGAAAGGAGGCCGCTGGACACTCGCTGGGTAGGCCGCTGAATGACAGGAGGCCGCTGAACACTTGCTGGGTAGGCCGCTGAATGACAGGAGGCCGCTGAACACTTGCTGGGTAGGCCGCTGAATGACAGGAGGCCGCTGCACACTCGCTGGGTAGGCCGCTGAATGACAGGAGGCTGCTGGTCACTTGCTGGGTAGGCCGCTGAATGACAGGAGGCCGCTGAACACTTGCTGGGTAGGCCGCTGAATGACAGGAGGCCGCTGAACACTTGCTGGGTAGGCTGCTGAATGACAGGAGGCCGCTGAACACTTGCTGGGTAGGCCGCTGAATGACAGGAGGCCGCTGAACACTTGCTGGGTAGGCTGCTGAATGACAGGAGGCTGCTGAACACTTGCTGGGTAGGCCGCTGAATGACAGGAGGCCGCTGAACACTTGCTGGGTAGGCCGCTGAATGACAGGAGGCCGCTGCACACTCGCTGGGTAGGCTGCTGAATGACAGGAGGCTGCTGGTCACTTGCTGGGTAGGCCGCTGAATGACAGGAGGCCGCTGAACACTTGCTGGGTAGGCCGCTGAATGACAGGAGGCCGCTGAACACTCGCTGGGTAGGCTGCTGAATGACAGGAGGCTGCTGGTCACTTGCTGGGTAGGCCGCTGAATGACAGGAGGCCGCTGAACACTTGCTGGGTAGGCCGCTGAATGACAGGAGGCCGCTGAACACTCGCTGTGTAGGCTGCTGAATGACAGGAGGCTGCTGGTCACTTGCTGGGTAGGCCGCTGAATGACAGGAGGCCGCTGAACACTCGCTGGGTAGGCTGCTGAATGACAGGAGGCTGCTGGACACTCGCTGGGTAGGCTGCTGAATGACAGGAGGCCGCTGCACACTCGCTGGGTAGGCCGCTGAATGACAGGAGGCCGCTGGACACTCGCTGTGTAGACCGCTGAATGACAGGAGGCTGCTGGTCACTTGCTGGGTAGGCTGCTGAATGACAGGAGGCCGCTGAACACTCGCTGGGTAGGCCGCTGAATGACAGGAGGCCGCTGAACACTCGCTGGGTAGGCCGCTGAATGACAGGTGGCCGCTGAACACTCGCTGGGTAGGCCGCTGAATGACAGGAGGCCGCTGCACACTCGCTGGGTAGGCTGCTGAATGACAGGAGGCCGCTGCACACTCGCTGGGTAGGCTGCTGAATGACAGGAGGCTGCTGAACACTCGCTGTGTAGGCTGCTGAATGACAGGAGGCTGCTGAACACTTGCTGGGTAGGCCGCTGAATGACAGGAGGCCGCTGAACACTCGCTGGGTAGGCCGCTGAATGACAGGAGGCCGCTGGACACTCGCTGGGTAGGCCGCTGAATGACAGGAGGCCGCTGGACACTCGCTGGGTAGGCCGCTGAATGACAGGAGGCCGCTGAACACTTGCTGGGTAGGCTGCTGAATGACAGGAGGCCGCTGAACACTTGCTGGGTAGGCTGCTGAATGACAGGAGGCTGCTGAACACTTGCTGGGTAGGCCGCTGAATGACAGGAGGCCGCTGAACACTTGCTGGGTAGGCCGCTGAATGACAGGAGGCTGCTGAACACTTGCTGGGTAGGCCGCTGAATGACAGGAGGCTGCTGGTCACTTGCTGGGTAAGCCGCTGAATGACAGGAGGCCGCTGAACACTTGCTGGGTAGGCCGCTGAATGACAGGAGGCCGCTGAACACTTGCTGGGTAGGCCGCTGAATGACAGGAGGCCGCTGCACACTCGCTGGGTAGGCCGCTGAATGACAGGAGGCTGCTGGTCACTTGCTGGGTAGGCCTCTGAATGACAGGAGGCCGCTGAACACTTGCTGGGTAGGCCGCTGAATGACAGGAGGCCGCTGAACACTTGCTGGGTAGGCTGCTGAATGACAGGAGGCCGCTGAACACTTGCTGGGTAGGCCGCTGAATGACAGGAGGCCGCTGAACACTTGCTGGGTAGGCTGCTGAATGACAGGAGGCTGCTGAACACTTGCTGGGTAGGCCGCTGAATGACAGGAGGCCGCTGAACACTTGCTGGGTAGGCCGCTGAATGACAGGAGGCCGCTGCACACTCGCTGGGTAGGCTGCTGAATGACAGGAGGCTGCTGGTCACTTGCTGGGTAGGCCGCTGAATGACAGGAGGCCGCTGAACACTTGCTGGGTAGGCCGCTGAATGACAGGAGGCCGCTGAACACTCGCTGGGTAGGCTGCTGAATGACAGGAGGCTGCTGGTCACTTGCTGGGTAGGCCGCTGAATGACAGGAGGCCGCTGAACACTTGCTGGGTAGGCCGCTGAATGACAGGAGGCCGCTGAACACTCGCTGTGTAGGCTGCTGAATGACAGGAGGCTGCTGGTCACTTGCTGGGTAGGCCGCTGAATGACAGGAGGCCGCTGAACACTCGCTGGGTAGGCTGCTGAATGACAGGAGGCTGCTGGACACTCGCTGGGTAGGCTGCTGAATGACAGGAGGCCGCTGCACACTCGCTGGGTAGGCCGCTGAATGACAGGAGGCCGCTGGACACTCGCTGTGTAGACCGCTGAATGACAGGAGGCTGCTGGTCACTTGCTGGGTAGGCTGCTGAATGACAGGAGGCCGCTGAACACTCGCTGGGTAGGCCGCTGAATGACAGGAGGCCGCTGAACACTCGCTGGGTAGGCCGCTGAATGACAGGTGGCCGCTGAACACTCGCTGGGTAGGCCGCTGAATGACAGGAGGCCGCTGCACACTCGCTGGGTAGGCTGCTGAATGACAGGAGGCCGCTGCACACTCGCTGGGTAGGCTGCTGAATGACAGGAGGCTGCTGAACACTCGCTGTGTAGGCTGCTGAATGACAGGAGGCTGCTGAACACTTGCTGGGTAGGCCGCTGAATGACAGGAGGCCGCTGAACACTCGCTGGGTAGGCCGCTGAATGACAGGAGGCCGCTGGACACTCGCTGGGTAGGCCGCTGAATGACAGGAGGCCGCTGGACACTCGCTGGGTAGGCCGCTGAATGACAGGAGGCCGCTGAACACTTGCTGGGTAGGCTGCTGAATGACAGGAGGCCGCTGAACACTTGCTGGGTAGGCTGCTGAATGACAGGAGGCTGCTGAACACTTGCTGGGTAGGCCGCTGAATGACAGGAGGCCGCTGAACACTTGCTGGGTAGGCCGCTGAATGACAGGAGGCTGCTGAACACTTGCTGGGTAGGCCGCTGAATGACAGGAGGCTGCTGGTCACTTGCTGGGTAGGCCGCTGAATGACAGGAGGCCGCTGAACACTTGCTGGGTAGGCCGCTGAATGACAGGAGGCCGCTGAACACTTGCTGGGTAGGCCGCTGAATGACAGGAGGCCGCTGCACACTCGCTGGGTAGGCCGCTGAATGACAGGAGGCTGCTGGTCACTTGCTGGGTAGGCCGCTGAATGACAGGAGGCCGCTGAACACTTGCTGGGTAGGCCGCTGAATGACAGGAGGCCGCTGAACACTTGCTGGGTAGGCTGCTGAATGACAGGAGGCCGCTGAACACTTGCTGGGTAGGCCGCTGAATGACAGGAGGCCGCTGAACACTTGCTGGGTAGGCTGCTGAATGACAGGAGGCCGCTGAACACTTGCTGGGTAGGCCGCTGAATGACAGGAGGCCGCTGAACACTTGCTGGGTAGGCCGCTGAATGACAGGAGGCCGCTGCACACTCGCTGGGTAGGCTGCTGAATGACAGGAGGCTGCTGGTCACTTGCTGGGTAGGCCGCTGAATGACAGGAGGCCGCTGAACACTTGCTGGGTAGGCCGCTGAATGACAGGAGGCCGCTGAACACTCGCTGGGTAGGCTGCTGAATGACAGGAGGCTGCTGGTCACTTGCTGGGTAGGCCGCTGAATGACAGGAGGCCGCTGAACACTTGCTGGGTAGGCCGCTGAATGACAGGAGGCCGCTGAACACTCGCTGTGTAGGCTGCTGAATGACAGGAGGCTGCTGGTCACTTGCTGGGTAGGCCGCTGAATGACAGGAGGCCGCTGAACACTCGCTGGGTAGGCTGCTGAATGACAGGAGGCTGCTGGACACTCGCTGGGTAGGCTGCTGAATGACAGGAGGCTGCTGAACACTTGCTGGGTAGGCCGCTGAATGACAGGAGGCCGCTGAACACTCGCTGGGTAGGCTGCTGAATGACAGGAGGCTGCTGAACACTCGCTGGGTAGGCTGCTGAATGACAGGAGGCTGCTGGACACTTGCTGGGTAGGCCGCTGAATGACAGGAGGCTGCTGAACACTCGCTGGGTAGGCCGCTGAATGACAGGAGGCCGCTGAACACTCGCTGGGTAGGCTGCTGAATGACAGGAGGCTGCTGGTCACTTGCTGGGTAGGCCGCTGAATGACAGGAGGCCGCTGAACACTCGCTGGGTAGGCTGCTGAATGACAGGAGGCCGCTGCACACTCGCTGGGTAGGCCGCTGAATGACAGGAGGCCGCTGCACACTTGCTGGGTAGGCCGCTGAATGACAGGAGGCCGCTGGACACTCGCTGGGTAGACCGCTGAATGACAGGAGGCTGCTGGTCACTTGCTGGGTAGGCCGCTGAATGACAGGAGGCCGCTGGACACTCGCTGGGTAGGCCGCTGAATGACAGGTGGCCGCTGCACACTTGCTGGGTAGGCCGCTGAATGACAGGAGGCCGCTGCACACTCGCTGGGTAGGCCGCTGAATGACAGGAGGCCGCTGCACACTTGCTGGGTAGACCGCTGAATGACAGGAGGCCGCTGAATGACAGGAGGCCGCTGCACACTCGCTGGGTAGGCCGCTGAATGACAGGAGGCCGCTGGACTCTCGCTGTGTAGACCGCTGAATGACAGGAGGCCGCTGCACACTCGCTGGGTAGGCTGCTGAATGACAGGAGGCCGCTGCACACTCGCTGGGTAGGCCGCTGAATGACAGGAGGCCGCTGGACACTCGCTGTGTAGACCGCTGAATGACAGGAGGCTGCTGGTCACTTGCTGGGTAGGCTGCTGAATGACAGGAGGCCGCTGAACACTCGCTGGGTAGGCCGCTGAATGACAGGAGGCCGCTGAACACTCGCTGGGTAGGCCGCTGAATGACAGGTGGCCGCTGAACACTCGCTGGGTAGGCCGCTGAATGACAGGAGGCCGCTGAACACTCGCTGGGTAGGCCGCTGAATGACAGGTGGCCGCTGCACACTTGCTGGGTAGGCCGCTGAATGACAGGAGGCCGCTGCACACTTGCTGGGTAGACCGCTGAATGACAGGAGGCCGCTGAATGACAGGAGGCCGCTGCACACTCGCTGGGTAGGCCGCTGAATGACAGGAGGCCGCTGCACACTTGCTGGGTAGGCCGCTGAATGACAGGAGGCCGCTGAACACTCGCTGGGTAGACCGCTGAATGACAGGAGGCCGCTGAATGACAGGAGGCTGCTGGACACTCGCTGTGTAGGCCGCTGAATGACAGGAGGCCGCTGGACACTCGCTGGGTAGGCCGCTGAATGACAGGAGGCCGCTGAACACTTGCTGGGTAGGCCGCTGAATGACAGGAGGCTGCTGGACACTCGCTGTGTAGGCCGCTGAATGACAGGAGGCCGCTGGACACTCGCTGGGTAGTACGCTGAATGTCGAGAGTTGCCGGGGTTGTCTCTACTCCCCTTTTTGGAGGTCCCCATTAATTGTGTGGAAAAGGGGCTGAATTGGTGATAATTGGTTTCTTACCACGCTACGGCGAGATCTGTGCAGCACGCTTACCACGCTACGGGCTGTTTAGCACAGGGCTAAATCGCTGGCTTTGAAAGCAGACCAAGGCAGGCCAGCAGCACGGTTCAATTCCCGTAACAGCCTCCCCGAACAGGCGCCGGAATGTGGCGACTAGGGGCTTTTCACAGTAAGTTCATTTGAAGCCAACGTGTGACAATAAGCGAGTTTCATTTCATTTCATTTCATCCCGATTTCACCGATGGGAGCGGGCCGGTTGCATCTCAAACTGTTTGGTGCCCGGCGCGGATCTCGTTTTTGGCCTCTCCCGCTTTTCACCGGCCTCGTTTCACTTGAGCGAGAGTGAAACGAGACCGGAAGATCGAGCCCCCTGTCTCTCCCTCTCTCTGTCTATGGTTACGATTTAACGGAAAGTTTCTAAGCATGACAGGCAGCGGGAAATGGCGGGGGGTTCCCGACAGCCGACATGGCGAGGTCGTCACCAGTGTCTAACGTTAATTCGGGCATTTGATGATGCCCAGCAGACTTTAGGAAGCAGGTGGCCATCTCGCCGACAGATTCGCTGGGATTGCCCTTGTCAGCTCCCGCACTAACAAGTGGGAGCAGCACCGAGAGCGCCCCCTGCGGGCAAAACCCAGACAGCATGCAGACAGGCCACTGTGCAGACAAGCACCACGATTCGGAGATGCCGACTTGGCCAGAATGGTGGACGCAGTCCAGTCCCGATGGGATAGCCGACCGTCCCGAGGGGGTCGGAGGGTCAGCCACACCAGTGCTGCCTGGGAGGCAGTGATAGCGGCCGTCACCCTGTTCCACAAGAAGCTCAACAACCTCCACCGGGCTGCATGGGAGGGGTGGAATCGGCCCCCTGGCACCGGACCCACCTGCTTACCCCCCCCCCGCCCCCGGAGGCCAACTTTCCCACCGCACCACCACCCCCCCCGCCCGACAACCCGGAGTCCGGTACAATGCCCACCCCACTCCCCGCCTGCATAATACCGTGATGAGCCCCAGCACAGCCTGGTACCCACCAGCACACCCCACCCATACCCGGCAGTGATGCACCCGCCTGTCCCCCAGCCGGCTCACGATGCCCTCTCTATGTCCCCGCAGCAGAAGTCGGCCACAACAGACGGGAAAGGGCCCATACGGGCCCCGGGGTGCCAAATGTCCTGGCATACTGAGTTCTTCATGCCAGACATAATGATCCTTCCCTCCCACTGACTGCATGTTCATTCTCCTGACAGTGCAGCACTCCCTCAGCACTGACCCTCTGACAGTGCAGCACTCCCTCAGCACTGACCTCTGACAGTGCAGCACTCCCTCAGCACTGATCCTCTGACAGTGCAGCACTCCCTCAGTACTGACCCTCTGACAGTGCAGCGCTCCCTCAGCACTGACCCTCTGACAGTGCAGCACTCCCTCAGCACTGACCTCTGACAGTGCAGCACTCCCTCAGCACTGATCCTCTGACAGTGCAGCACTCCCTCAGCACTGATCCTCTGACAGTGCAGCACTCCCTCAGTACTGACCCTCTGACAGTGCAGCACTCCCTCAGTACTGACCCTCTGACAGTGCAGCACTCCCTCAGCACTGACCCTCTGACAGTGCAGCACTCCCTCAGTACTGACCTTCTGACAGTGCAGCTCTCCCTCAGTACTGACCCTCTGACTGTGCAGCACTCCCTCAGAACTGACCTTCTGACGGTGCAACATTCCCTCAGTACTGACCCTCTGACAGAGCAGCACTCCCTCAGCACTGACCCTCTGACAGTGCAGCACTCCCTCAGTACTGACCCTCTGACAGTGCAGCACTCCCTCAGTACTGACCCTCTGACAGAGCAGCACTCCCTCAGCACTGACCCTCTGACAGTGCAGCACTCCCTCAGTACTGACCCTCTGACAGTGCAGCACTCCCTCAGTACTGACCCTCTGACAGTGCAGCACTCCCTCAGAACTGACCTTCTGACGGTGCAACATTCCCTCAGTACTGACCCTCTGACAGAGCAGCACTCCCTCAGTACTGACCCTCTGACAGTGCAGCACTCCCTCAGTACTGACCCTCTGACAGAGCAGCACTCCCTCAGCACTGACCCTCTGACAGTGCAGCACTCCCTCAGTACTGACCCTCTGACAGTGCAGCACTCCCTCAGTACTGACCCTCTGACAGAGCAGCACTCCCTCAGCACTGACCCTCTGACAGTGCAGCACTCCCTCAGTACTGACCCTCTGACAGTGCAGCACTCCCTCAGTACTGACCCTCTGACAGAGCAGCACTCCCTCAGTACTGACCCTCTGACAGTGCAGCACTCCCTCAGTACTGACCCTCTGACAGTGCAGCACTCCCTCAGTACTGACCCTCTGACAGTGCTGCACTCCCTCAGTACTGACCCTCTGACAGTGCAGCAGTTCCTCAGTACTGACCCTCTGACAGTGCAGCAGTTCCTCAGTACTGACCCTCTGACAGTGCAGAACTCCCTCAGTACTGACCCTCTGACAGTGCAGCGCTCCCTCAGTACTGACCCTCAGCCATGATTGAATGGCGGAGCAGACTCGATGGGCCGAGTGGCCAAATTCAGCTCCTGTGTCTTATGGTCTTATGTTCTGACAGTGCTGTGTTGGGTCTGTGAAGCTGGATGATGGAGTTCATGTCTCTGGAGTTGGGGAGGAAGCAGAGTTGCAGAGTCCGTTGGGACAATGCGAACAGGAAAGGCGGAAAGCTCTGTCTGGCTCCGCTGCTGCATTGGGCTTGCTTTTCTTCTCATGCCTGCCTTGAACTTTCGGTCTCGCTGTGACTCTCGCTCTCTTTCTCTGACCCTCACTGTTCCAGTCTGTGTGTGTGTCTCTCTCTGAGTCCTCCCTACGAACCCCGCAGTCGCGCCTCAGTCCCAGCATCTTGCTGTTTAACCTTGTCCCCAGCACAGAACTATCAGCCTGTGTCTTACCTTGTTCATGTTCGCTCGCAGAGTCTCGCTGTCTGCTCGCCCAGTAATGCAGCTTCCCCTCGAGCACTCTCTGCAGACACAGTCCAGTCCTCAACTCCCCGCTCTCCTGCAATGTAAGAGGTGAGAAACCGTGACAACACAGACAGGATGTCAAAAACCAAATGAAATTAGATTCCGAGGAAGAACAGAGCCAATGATGAGAAAGGGGACGGACTTGAATTGGCAGCAGATTTAGATTAACCCTCTCACCCACCTCTCCCCATTTACACACACTGGGCAGCCTGTTCCCCTATCGGAGGGGGATTAACCCCCTCACCCACTTCTCCCCATTTGCACACACTGGGCAGCCTGTTCCCCTATCGGAGGGGGATTAACCCCCTCACCCACCTCTCCCCATTTACACACACTGGGCAGCCTGTTCCCCTATCGGAGGGGGATTAACCCCCTCACCCACCTCTCCCCATTTACACACACTGGGCAGCCTGTTCCCCTATCGAAGGGGGATTAACCCCCTCACCCACCTCTCCCCATTTACACACACTGGGCAGCCTGTTCCCCTATCGGAGGGGGATTAACCCCCTCACCCACCTCTCCCCATTTACACACACTGGGCAGCCTGTTCCCCTATCGAAGGGGGATTAACCCCCTCACCCACCTCTCCCCATTTACACACACTGGGCAGCCTGTTCCCCTATCGGAGGGGGATTAACCCCCTCACCCACCTCTCCCCATTTACACACACTGGGCAGCCTGTTCCCCTATCGGAGGGGGATTAACCCCCTCACCCACCTCTCCCCATTTACACACACTGGGCAGCCTGTTCCCCTATCGGAGGGGGATTAACCCCCTCACCCACCTCTCCCCATTTACACACACTGGGCAGCCTGTTCTCCTTATCGGAGGGGGATTAACCCCCTCACCCACCTCTCCCCATTTACACACACTGGGCAGCCTGTTCCCCTATCGGAGGGGGATTAACCCCCTCACCCACCTCTCCCCAGTTACACACACTGGGCAGTCTGTTCCCCTATCGGAGGGGGATTAGTCCCCTCACCCACCTCTCCCCATTCACACACTGGGCAGCCTGTTCCCCTATCGGAGGGGGATTAACCCCCTCACCCACCTCTCCCCATGTATACACACTGGGCAGCCTGTTCCCCTATCGGAGGGAGATTAACCCCCTCACCCACCTCTCCCCATTTACACACACTGGGCAGTCTGTTCCCCTATCGGAGGGGGATTAACCCCCTCACCCACCTCTCCCCATTTACACACACTGGGCAGCCTGTTCCCCTATCGGAGGGGGATTAACCCCCTCACCCACCTCTCCCCATTTACACACACTGGGCAGCCTGTTCCCCTATCGGAGGGGGATTAACGCTCTCACCCACCTCTCCCCATTTACACACACTGGGCAGCCTGTTCCCCTATCGGAGGGGGATTAACCCCCTCACCCACCTCTCTCCATTTACACACACTGGGCAGCCTGTTCTCCTTATCGGAGGGGGATTAAACCCCTCACCCACCTCTCCCCATTTACACACACTGGGCAGCCTGTTCCCCTATCGGAGGGGGATTAACCCCCTCACCCACCTCTCCCCAGTTACACACACTGGGCAGTCTGTTCCCCTATCGGAGGGGGATTAGTCCCCTCACCCACCTCTCCCCATTCACACACTGGGCAGCCTGTTCCCCTATCGGAGGGGGATTAACCCCCTCACCCACCTCTCCCCATGTACACACACTGGGCAGCCTGTTCCCCTATCGGAGTATTCCCCTCAAGAGTATTGAAAGTCAAAGAGATCTAGGAGTACAGGTCCACAGATCACTGAAAGGGGCTACACAGGTGGAGAAGGTAGTCAAGAAGGCATACGGCATGCTTGCCTTCATTGGCCGGGGCATTGAGTATAAGAATTGGCAAGTCATGTTGCAGCTGTATAGAACCTTAGTTAGGCCACACTTGGAGTATAGTGTTCAATTCTGGTCGCCACACTACCAGAAGGATGTGGAGGCTTTAGAGAGGGTGCAGAAGAGATTTACCAGAATGTTGCCTGGTATGGAGGGCATAAGCTATGAGGAGCGATTGAATAAACTCGGTTTGTTCTCACTGGAACGAAGGAGGTTGAGGGGCGACCTGATAGAGGTATACAAAATTATGAGGGGAATAGACAGAGTGGATAGTCAGAGGCTTTTCCCCAGGGTAGAGGGGTCAATTACTAGGGGGCATAGGTTTAAGGTGAGAGGGGCAAAGTTTAGAGTAGATGTACGAGGCAAGTTTTTTACGCAGAGGGTAGTGGGTGCCTGGAACTCACTACCGGAGGAGGTAGTGGAGGCAGGGACGATAGGGACATTTAAGGGGCATCTTGACAAATATATGAATAGGATGGGAATAGAAGGATACGGACCCAGGAAGTGTAGAAGATTGTAGTTTAGTCGGGCAGTATGGTCGGCGCGGGCTTGGAGGGCCGAAGGGCCTGTTCCTGTGCTGTACATTTCTTTGTTCTTTGTTCTTTGTTGTTCCCCTATCGGAGGGAGATTAACCCCCTCACCCACCTCTCCCCATTTACACACACTGGGCAGTCTGTTCCCCTATCGGAGGGGGATTAACCCCCTCTCCCCATTTACACACACTGGGCAGCCTGTTCCCCTATCGGAGGGGGATTAACCCCCTCACCCACCTCTCCCCAGTTACACACACTGGGCAGCCTGTTCTCCTTATCGGAGGGGGATTAAACCCCTCACCCACCTCTCCCCATTTACACACACTGGGCAGCCTGTTCCCCTATCGGAGGGGGATTAACCCTCTCACCCACCTCGCCCCATTTACACACACTGGGCAGCCTGTTCCCCTATCGGAGCGGGATTAACCCCCTCACCCACCTCTCCCCATTTACACACACTGGGCAGTCTGTTCCCCTATCGGAGGGGGATTAACCCCCTCACCCACCCCTCCCCATTTACACACACTGGGCAGCCTGTTCCCCTATCGGAGGGGGATTAACCCCCTCACCCACCTCTCCCCATTTACACACACTGGGCAGCCTGTTCCCCTATCAGAGGGGGATTAACCCCCTCACCCACCTCTCCCCATTTACACACACTGGGCAGCCTGTTCCCCTATCGGAGGGGGATTAACCCCCTCACCCACCTCTCCCCATTTACACACACTGGGCAGCCTGTTCCCCTATAGGAGGGGGATTAACCCCCTCACCCACTTCTCCCCATTTACACACACTGGGTAGCCTGTTCCCCTATCGGAGGGGGATTAACCCCTTCACCCACCTCTCCCCATTTACACACACTGGGCAGCCTGTTGCCCTATCGGAGGGGGATTAACCCCCTCACCCACCTCTCCCCATTTACACACACTGGGCAGCCTGTTCCCCTATCGGAGGGGGATTAACCCCCTCACCCACCTCTCCCCATTTACACACACTGGGCAGCCTGTTCCCCTATCGGAGGGGGATTAACCCCCTCACCCACCTCTCCCCATTTACACACACTGGGCAGCCTGTGCCCCTATCGGAGGGGGATTAACCCCCTCACCCACCTCTCCCCATTTACACACACTGGGCAGCCTGTGCCCCTATCGGAGGGGGATTAACCCCCTCACCCACCTCTCCCCATTTACACACACTGGGCAGCCTGTTCCCCTATCGGCGGGGGATTAACCCCCTCGCCCACCTCTCCCCATTTACACACACTGGGCAGCCTGTTCCCCTATCGGAGGGGGATTAACCCCCTCACCCACCTCTCCCCATTTACACACACTGGGCAGTCTGTTCCCCTATCGGAGGGGGATTAACCCCCTCACCCACCCCTCCCCATTTACACACACTGGGTAGCCTGTTCCCCTATCGGAGGGGGATTAACCCCCTCACCCACCTCTCCCCATTTACACACACTGGGCAGCCTGTTCCCCTATCGGAGGGGGATTAACCCCCTCACCCACCTCTCCCCATTTACACACACTGGGCAGCCTGTTCCCCTATCGGAGGGGGATTAACCCCCTCACCCACCTCTCCCCATTTACACACACTGGGCAGCCTGTTCCCCTATCGGAGGGGGAGTAACCCCCTCACCCACCTCTCCCCATTTACACACACTGGGCAGCCTGTGCCCCTATCGGAGGGGGATTAACCCCCTCACCCACCTCTCCCCATTTACACACACTGGGCAGCCTGTGCCCCTATCGGAGGGGGATTAACCCCCTCACCCACCTCTCCCCATTTACACACACTGGGCAGCCTGTTCCCCTATCGGCGGGGGATTAACCCCCTCGCCCACCTCTCCCCATTTACACACACTGGGCAGCCTGTTCCCCTATCGGAGGGGGATTAACCCCCTCACCCACCTCTCCCCATTTACACACACTGGGCAGTCTGTTCCCCTATCGGAGGGGGATTAACCCCCTCACCCACCCCTCCCCATTTACACACACTGGGTAGCCTGTTCCCCTATCGGAGGGGGATTAACCCCCTCACCCACCTCTCCCCATTTACACACACTGGGCAGCCTGTTCCCCTATCGGAGGGGGATTAACCCCCTCACCCACCTCTCCCCATTTACACACACTGGGCAGCCTGTTCCCCTATCGGAGGGGGATTAATCCCCTCGCCCACCTCTCCCCATTTACACACACCGGGCAGCCTGTGCCCCTATCGGAGGGGGGTTAACCCCTCACCCACCTCTCCCCATTTATACACACTGGGCAGCCTGTTCCCCTATCGGAGGGGGATTAACCCCGTCACCCACCTCTCCCCATTTACACACACTGGGCAGCCTGTTCCCCTATCGGAGGGGGATTAACCCCCTCACCCACCTCTCCCCATGTACACACACTGGGCAGCCTGTTCCCCTATCGGAGGGAGATTAACCCCCTCACCCACCTCTCCCCATTTACACACACTGGGCAGTCTGTTCCCCTATCGGAGGGGGATTAACCCCCTCACCCACCTCTCCCCATTTACACACACTGGGCAGCCTGTTCCCCTATCGGAGGGGGATTAACCCCCTCACCCACCTCTCCCCATTTACACACACTGGGCAGCCTGTTCCCCTATCGGAGGGGGATTAACCCTCTCACCCACCTCTCCCCATTTACACACACTGGGCAGCCTGTTCCCCTATCGGAGGGGGATTAACCCCCTCACCCACCTCTCCCCATTTACACACACTGGGCAGCCTGTTCCCCTATCGGAGGGGGATTAACCCCCTCACCCACCTCTCCCCAGTTACACACACTGGGCAGTCTGTTCCCCTATCGGAGGGGGATTAGTCCCCTCACCCACCTCTCCCCATTCACACACTGGGCAGCCTGTTCCCCTATCGGAGGGGGATTAACCCCCTCACCCACCTCTCCCCATGTACACACACTGGGCAGCCTGTTCCCCTATCGGAGGGAGATTAACCCCCTCACCCACCTCTCCCCATTTACACACACTGGGCAGTCTGTTCCCCTATCGGAGGGGGATTAACCCCCTCACCCACCTCTCCCCATTTACACACACTGGGCAGCCTGTTCCCCTATCGGAGGGAGATTAACCCTCTCACCCACCTCTCCCCATTTACACACACTGGGCAGCCTGTTCCCCTATCGGAGGGGGATTAACCCCCTCACCCACCTCTCCCCATTTACACACACTGGGCAGCCTGTTCCCCTATCGGAGGGGGATTAACCCTCTCACCCACCTCTCCCCATTTACACACACTGGGCAGCCTGTTCCCCTATCGGAGGGGGATTAACCCCCTCACCCACCTCTCCCCATTTACACACACTGGGCAGCCTGTTCTCCTTATCGGAGGGGGATTAAACCCCTCACCCACCTCTCCCCATTTACACACACTGGGCAGCCTGTTCCCCTATCGGAGGGGGATTAACCCCCTCACCCACCTCTCCCCAGTTACACACACTGGGCAGCCTGTTCTCCTTATCGGAGGGGGATTAAACCCCTCACCCACCTCGCCCCATTTACACACACTGGGCAGCCTGTTCCCCTATCGGAGCGGGATTAACCCCCTCACCCACCTCTCCCCATTTACACACACTGGGCAGTCTGTTCCCCTATCGGAGGGGGATTAACCCCCTCACCCACCCCTCCCCATTTACACACACTGGGCAGCCTGTTCCCCTATCGGAGGGGGATTAACCCCCTCACCCACCTCTCCCCATTTACACACACTGGGCAGCCTGTTCCCCTATCAGAGGGGGATTAACCCCCTCACCCACCTCTCCCCATTTACACACACTGGGCAGCCTGTTCCCCTATCGGAGGGGGATTAATCCCCTCGCCCACCTCTCCCCATTTACACACACCGGGCAGCCTGTGCCCCTATCGGAGGGGGGTTAACCCCTCACCCACCTCTCCCCATTTATACACACTGGGCAGCCTGTTCCCCTATCGGAGGGGGATTAACCCCCTCACCCACCTCTCCCCATTTACACACACTGGGCAGCCTGTTCCCCTATCGGAGGGGGATTAACCCCCTCACCCACCTCTCCCCATGTACACACACTGGGCAGCCTGTTCCCCTATCGGAGGGAGATTAACCCCCTCACCCACCTCTCCCCATTTACACACACTGGGCAGTCTGTTCCCCTATCGGAGGGGGATTAACCCCCTCACCCACCTCTCCCCATTTACACACACTGGGCAGCCTGTTCCCCTATCGGAGGGGGATTAACCCCCTCACCCACCTCTCCCCATTTACACACACTGGGCAGCCTGTTCCCCTATCGGAGGGGGATTAACCCTCTCACCCACCTCTCCCCATTTACACACACTGGGCAGCGTGTTCCCCTATCGGAGGGGGATTAACCCCCTCACCCACCTCTCCCCATTTACACACACTGGGCAGCCTGTTCCCCTATCGGAGGGGGATTAACCCCCTCACCCACCTCTCCCCAGTTACACACACTGGGCAGTCTGTTCCCCTATCGGAGGGGGATTAGTCCCCTCACCCACCTCTCCCCATTCACACACTGGGCAGCCTGTTCCCCTATCGGAGGGGGATTAACCCCCTCACCCACCTCTCCCCATGTACACACACTGGGCAGCCTGTTCCCCTATCGGAGGGAGATTAACCCCCTCACCCACCTCTCCCCATTTACACACACTGGGCAGTCTGTTCCCCTATCGGAGGGGGATTAACCCCCTCACCCACCTCTCCCCATTTACACACACTGGGCAGCCTGTTCCCCTATCGGAGGGAGATTAACCCTCTCACCCACCTCTCCCCATTTACACACACTGGGCAGCCTGTTCCCCTATCGGAGGGGGATTAACCCCCTCACCCACCTCTCCCCATTTACACACACTGGGCAGCCTGTTCCCCTATCGGAGGGGGATTAACCCTCTCACCCACCTCTCCCCATTTACACACACTGGGCAGCCTGTTCCCCTATCGGAGGGGGATTAACCCCCTCACCCACCTCTCCCCATTTACACACACTGGGCAGCCTGTTCTCCTTATCGGAGGGGGATTAAACCCCTCACCCACCTCTCCCCATTTACACACACTGGGCAGCCTGTTCCCCTATCGGAGGGGGATTAACCCCCTCACCCACCTCTCCCCAGTTACACACACTGGGCAGCCTGTTCTCCTTATCGGAGGGGGATTAAACCCCTCACCCACCTCTCCCCATTTACACACACTGGGCAGCCTGTTCCCCTATCGGAGGGGGATTAACCCTCTCACCCACCTCGCCCCATTTACACACACTGGGCAGCCTGTTCCCCTATCGGAGCGGGATTAACCCCCTCACCCACCTCTCCCCATTTACACACACTGGGCAGTCTGTTCCCCTATCGGAGGGGGATTAACCCCCTCACCCACCCCTCCCCATTTACACACACTGGGCAGCCTGTTCCCCTATCGGAGGGGGATTAACCCCCTCACCCACCTCTCCCCATTTACACACACTGGGCAGCCTGTTCCCCTATCAGAGGGGGATTAACCCCCTCACCCACCTCTCCCCATTTACACACACTGGGCAGCCTGTTCCCCTATCGGAGGGGGATAAACCCCCTCACCCACCTCTCCCCATTTACACACACTGGGCAGCCTGTTCCCCTATAGGAGGGGGATTAACCCCCTCACCCACTTCTCCCCATTTACACACACTGGGTAGCCTGTTCCCCTATCGGAGGGGGATTAACCCCTTTACCCACCTCTCCCCATTTACACACACTGGGCAGCCTGTTGCCCTATCGGAGGGGGATTAACCCCCTCACCCAACTCTCCCCATTTACACACACTGGGCAGCCTGTTCCCCTATCGGAGGGGGATTAACCCCCTCACCCACCTCTCCCCATTTACACACACTGGGCAGCCTGTTCCCCTATCGGAGGGGGATTAACCCCCTCACCCACCTCTCCCCATTTACACACACTGGGCAGCCTGTGCCCCTATCGGAGGGGGATTAACCCCCTCACCCACCTCTCCCCATTTACACACACTGGGCAGCCTGTGCCCCTATCGGAGGGGGATTAACCCCCTCACCCACCTCTCCCCATTTACACACACTGGGCAGCCTGTTCCCCTATCGGCGGGGGATTAACCCCCTCGCCCACCTCTCCCCATTTACACACACTGGGCAGCCTGTTCCCCTATCGGCGGGGGATTAACCCCCTCGCCCACCTCTCCCCATTTACACACACTGGGCAGCCTGTTCCCCTATCGGAGGGGGATAAACCCCCTCACCCACCTCTCCCCATTTGCACACACTGGGCAGCCTGTTCCCCTATCGGAGGGGGATTAACCCCCTCACCCACCCCTCCCCATTTACACACACTGGGTAGCCTGTTCCCCTATCGGAGGGGGATTAACCCCCTCACCCACCTCTCCCCATTTACACACACTGGGCAGCCTGTTCCCCTATCGGAGGGGGATTAACCCCCTCACCCACCTCTCCCCATTTACACACACTGGGCAGCCTGTTCCCCTATCGGAGGGGGATTAATCCCCTCGCCCACCTCTCCCCATTTACACACACCGGGCAGCCTGTGCCCCTATCGGAGGGGGGTTAACCCCTCACCCACCTCTCCCCATTTATACACACTGGGCAGCCTGTTCCCCTATCGGAGGGGGATTAACCCCCTCACCCACCTCTCCCCATTTACACACACTGGGCAGCCTGTTCCCCTATCGGAGGGGGAATAACCCTCTCACCCACCTCTCCCCATTTACACACACTGGGCAGCCTGTTCCCCTATCGGAGGGGGAATAACCCTCTCACCCACCTCTCCCCATTTACACACACCGGGCAGCCTGTGCCCCTATCGGAGGGGGGTTAACCCCTCACCCACCTCTCCCCATTTATACACACTGGGCAGCCTGTTCCCCTATCGGAGGGGGATTAACCCCCTCACCCACCTCTCCCCATTTACACACACTGGGCAGCCTGTTCCCCTATCGGAGGGGGAATAACCCTCTCACCCACCTCTCCCCATTTACACACACTGGGCAGTCTGTTCCCCTACTGGAGGGGGATTAACCCTCTCACCCACCTCTCCCCATTTACACAAACTGGGCAGCCTGTTCCCCTATCGGAGGGGGATTAACCCCCTCACCCACCTCTCCCCATTTACACACATTAGGCAGCCTGTTCCCCTATCGGAGGGGGATTAACCCCCTCACCCACCTCTCCCCATTTACACACACTGGGCAGTCTGTTCCCCTATCGCAGGGGGATTAACCCTCTCACCCACCTCTCCCCATTTACACACATTGGGCAGCCTGTTCCCCTATCGGAGGGGGATTTACCCCATCACCCACCTCTCCCCATTTACACACACTGGGCAGTCTGTTCCCCTATCGCAGGGGGATTAACCCTCTCACCCACCTCTCCCCATTTACACACACTGGGCAGCCTGTTCCCCTATCAGAGAGGGTATAACCCCCTCACCAACCTCTCTCCATTTACACACACTGGGCAGCCTGTTCCCCTATTGGAGGGGGATTAACCCCCTCACCCACCTCTCCCCATTTACATACACTGGGCAGCTTGTTCCCCGATCGGAGGAGGATTAACCCTCTCACCCACCTCTCCCCATTTACACACACTGGGCAGCCTGTTCCCCTATCGGAGGGGGATTAACCACCTCACCACCTCTCCCCATTTACACACACTGGGCAGCCTGTTCCCCTATCGGAGGGGGATTAACCCCCTCACCCACCTATCCCCATTTACACACACTGGGCAGCCTGTTCCCCTATCGGAGGGGGATTAACCCCCTCACCCACCTCTCCCCATTTACACACACTGGGCAGCCTGTTCCCCTATCGGAGGGGGATTAACCCTCTCACCCAACTCTCCCCATTTACACACACTGGGCAGCCTGTTCCCCTATCGGAGGGGGGTTAACCCCCTCAACCACCTCTCCCCGTTTACACACATTGGGCAGTCTGTTCCCCTATCGGAGGGGGATTAAGCCCCTCACCCACATCTCCCCATTTACACACACTGGGCAGCCTGTTCCCCTATCGGAGGGGGATTAACCCCCTCACCCACCTCTCCCCATTTACACACACTGGGCAGCCTGTTCCCCTATCAGAGGGGGGTTAACCCCCTCACCCACCTCTCCCCATTTACACACACTGGGCAGCCTGTTCCCCTATCGGAGGGGGTTAACCCCCTCACCCACATCTCCCCATTTACACACACTGGGCAGCCTGTTCCCCTATCGGAGGGGGATTAACCCTCTCACCCACCTCTCCCCATTTACACACACTGGGCAGCCTGTGCCCCTATCGGAGGGGGATTAACCCTCTCACCCACCTCTTCCCATTTACACACTGGGCAGCCTGTTCCCCTATCGGAGGGGGATTAACCCTCTCACCCACCTCTCCCCATTTACACACACTGGGCAGCCTGTTCCCCTATCGGAGGGGGATTAACCCTCTCACCCACCTCTCCCCATTTACACACACTGGGCAGTCTGTTCCCCTATCGGAGGAGGATTAACCCCCTCACCCATCTCTCCACATTTACACACACTGGGCAGTCTGTTCCCCTGTCGGAGGGGGATTAAGCCCCTCACCCACCTCTCCCCATTTACACACACTGGGCAGCCTGTTCCCCTATCGGAGGAGGATTAACCCCCTCACCCATCTCTCCACATTTACACACACTGGGCAGTCTGTTCCCCTGTCGGAGGGGGATTAAGCCCCTCACCTACCTCTCCCCATTTACACACACTGGGCAGCCTGTTCCCCTATCGGAGGAGGATTAACCCCCTCACCCATCTCTCCACATTTACACACACTGGGCAGTCTGTTCCCCTGTCGGAGGGGGATTAAGCCCCTCACCCACCACTCCACATTTACACACACTGGGCAGACTGTTCCCCTGTCGGAGGGGGATTAAGCCCCTCACCCACCTCTCCCCATTTACACACACTGGGCAGCCTGTTCCCCTATCGGAGGGGGATTAAGCCCCTCACCCACCTCTCCCCATTTACACACATTGGGCAGCTTGTTCCCCTATCGAAGGGGGATTAACCCCCTCACGCACCTCTCCCCATTTACACACACTGGGCAGCCTGTGACCCTATCGGAGGGGGATTAACCCCCTCACCCACCTCTCCCCATTTACACACACCAGGCAGCCTGTTCCCCTATCGGAGGGGGGTTAACCTTCTCACCCACCTCTCCCCATTTACACACACTGGGCAGCCTGTTCCCCTATCGGAGGGGGGTTAACCTTCTCACCCACCTCTCCCCATTTACACACAATGGGCAGCCTGTGCCCCTATCAGAGGGGGGTTAACCCCCTCACCCACCTCTCCCCATTTAACACTTGGCAGCCTATTCCCCTATCGGAGGGGGATTAACCCTCGCACCTACCTCTCTCCATTTACACACACTGGGCAGCCTGTTCCCCTATCAGAGGGGGGTTAACCCCCTCACCCACCTCTCTCCATTTACACACACTGGGCAGCCTGTTCCCCTATCGGAGGGGGATTAACCCCTCACCCACCTCTCCCCATTTACATACACTGGGCAGCCTGTTCCCCTGTCGGAGGGGGATTAACCCCCTCGCCCACCTCTCCCAATTTACAAACACTTGGCAGCCTGTTTCCCTATCGGAGGGGGATTAACCTTCTCACCCACCTCTCCCCATTTACACACACTGGGCAGCCTGTTCCTCTATCGGAGGGGGATTAACCCTCTCACCCACCTCTCCCGATTTACACACACTGGGCAGCCTGTTCTCCTATCGGAGGGGGATTAACCCCCTCACCCACCTCTCCGCATTTACACACACTGGGCAGCCTGTTCCCCTATCGGAGGGGGATTAACACTCTCACCGACCTGTCCCCATTTACACACACTGGGCAGCCTGTTCCCCTATCGGAGGGGGATTAACCCTCTCACCCACCTCTCCCCATTTACACACACTGGGCAGCCTGTCCCCTATCAGAGGGGGATTAACCCCCTCACCCACCTCTCCCCATTTACACACACTGGGCAACCTGTTCCCCTATCAGAGAGGGGTTAACCCCCTCACCCACCTCTCTCCATTTACACACACTGGGCAGCCTGTTCCCCTATCGGAGGGCGATTAACCCCCTCACCCACCTCTCCCCATTTACACACACTTGGCAGCCTGTTCCCCTATCGGAGGGGGTTAACCCCCTCACCCACATCTCCCCATTTACACACACTGGGCAGCCTGTTCCCCTATCGGAGGGGGATTAACCCTCTCACCCACCTCTCCCCATTTACACACACTGGGCAGCCTGTGCCCCTATCGGAGGGGGATTAACCCTCTCACCCACCTCTTCCCATTTACACACTGGGCAGCCTGTTCCCCTATCGGAGGGGGATTAACCCTCTCACCCACCTCTCCCCATTTACACACACTGGGCAGCCTGTTCCCCTATCGGAGGGGGATTAACCCTCTCACCCACCTCTCCCCATTTACACACACTGGGCAGTCTGTTCCCCTATCGGAGGAGGATTAACCCCCTCACCCATCTCTCCACATTTACACACACTGGGCAGTCTGTTCCCCTGTCGGAGGGGGATTAAGCCCCTCACCCACCTCTCCCCATTTACACACACTGGGCAGCCTGTTCCCCTATCGGAGGAGGATTAACCCCCTCACCCATCTCTCCACATTTACACACACTGGGCAGTCTGTTCCCCTGTCGGAGGGGGATTAAGCCCCTCACCTACCTCTCCCCATTTACACACACTGGGCAGCCTGTTCCCCTATCGGAGGAGGATTAACCCCCTCACCCATCTCTCCACATTTACACACACTGGGCAGTCTGTTCCCCTGTCGGAGGGGGATTAAGCCCCTCACCCACCTCTCCACATTTACACACACTGGGCAGCCTGTTCCCCTATCAGAGGGGGGTTAACCCCATCACCAACCTCTCCCCATTTACACACACTGGGCAGCCTGTTCTCCTATCGGAGGGGGATTAGCCCCCTCACCCACCTCTCCCAATTTACAAATACTTGGCAGCCTGTTCCCCTATCGGAGGGGGATTAACCTTCTCACCCACCTCTCCCCATTTACACACACTGGGCAGCCTGTTCCCCTATCGGAGGTGGGTTAACCCCCTCACCCACCTCTCCCCATTTACACACACTGGGCAGCCTGTTCCCCTATCAGAGGGTAATTAACTCCCTCACCCACCTCTCCCCATTTACACACACTGGGCAGCCTGTTCCCCTATCGGAGGGGGATTAGCCCCCTCACCCACCTCTCCCAATTTACAAACACTTGGCAGCCTGTTCCCCTATCGGAGGGGGATTAACCTTCTCACCCACCTCTCCCCATTTACACACACTGGGCAGCCTGTTCCCCTATCGGAGGTGGGTTAACCCCCTCACCCACCTCTCCCCATTTACACACACTGGGCAGCCTGTTCCCCTATCAGAGGGTGATTAACTCCCTCACCCACCTCTCCCCATTTACACACACTGGGCAGCCTGTTCCCCTATCGCAGGGGGATTAACCCTCTCACCCACCTCTCCCCATTTACACACATTGGGCAGCCTGTTCCCTTATCGGAGGGGGATTTACCCCATCACCCACCTCTCCCCATTTACACACACTGGGCAGTCTGTTCCCCTATCGCAGGGGGATTAACCCTCTCACCCACCTCTCCCCATTTACACACACTGGGCAGCCTGTTCCACTATCGGAGGGCGATTAACCCCCTCACCCAACTCTCCCCATTTACACACACTGGACAGCCTGTTCCCCTATCGGAGGGGGATTAACCCCCTCACCCACCTATCCCCATTTACACACACTGGGCAGCCTGTGACCCTATCGGAGGGGGATTAACCCTCTCACCCACCTCTCCCCATTTACACACACTGGGCAGACTGTTCCCCTATCGGAGGGAGATTAACCCCTCACCCACCTCTCCCCATTAACACACACTGGGCAGTCTGTTCCCCTATCGGAGGAGGATTAACCCCCTCACCCACCTCTCCCCATTTACACACGTTGGGCAGCCTGTTCCCCTATCGGAGGGGGATTAAGCCCCTCACCCACCTCTCCCCATTTACACACACTGGGCAGTCTGTTGCCCTATCGGAGGGGGATTAACCCTCTCACCCACCTCTCCCCATTTACACACACTGGGCAGCCTGTTCCCCTATCGGAGGGGGATTAACCCCCTCACCCACCTCACCCCATTTACACACACTGGGCAGCCTGTTCCCCTATCGGAGGGGGATGTAGCCCCTTACCCACCTCTCCCCATTTACACACACTGGGCAGCCTGTTCCCCTATCAGAGAGGGGATAACCCCCTCACCAACCTCTCTCCATTTACACACACTGGGCAGCCTGTTCCCCTATCGGAGGGGGATTAACCCCCTCACCCACCTCTCCCCATTTGCATACACTGGGCAGCTTGTTCCCCTATCGGAGGAGGATTAACCCTCTCACCCACCTCTCCCCATTTACACACATTGGGCAGCCTGTTCCCCTATCGGAGGGGGATTAACCCCCTCACGCACCTCTCCCCATTTACACACACTGGGCAGCCTGTTCCCCTATCGGAGGGGGATTAACCCCCTCACCCAACTATCCCCATTTACACACACTGGGCAGCCTGTTCCCCTATCGGAGGGGGATTAACCCCCTCACCCACCTCTCCCCATTTACACACACTGTGCAGCCTGTTCCCCTATCGGAGGGGGATTAACCACCTCACCACCTCTCCCCATTTACACACACTGGGCAGCCTGTTCCCCTATCGGAGGGGGATTAACCCCCTCACCCACCTATCCCCATTTACACACACTGGGCAGCCTGTTCCCCTATCGGAGGGGGATTAACCCCCTCACCCACCTCTCCCCATTTACACACACTGGGCAGCCTGTTCCCCTATCGGAGGGGGATTAACCCTCTCACCCAACTCTCCCCATTTACACACACTGGGCAGCCTGTTCCCCTATCGGAGGGGGGTTAACCCCCTCAACCACCTCTCCCCGTTTACACACATTGGGCAGTCTGTTCCCCTATCGGAGGGGGATTAAGCCCCTCACCCACATCTCCCCATTTACACACACTGGGCAGCCTGTTCCCCTATCGGAGGGGGATTAACCCCCTCACCCACCTCTCCCCATTTACACACACTGGGCAGCCTGTTCCCCTATCAGAGGGGGGTTAACCCCCTCACCCACCTCTCCCCATTTACACACACTGGGCAGCCTGTTCCCCTATCGGAGGGGGTTAACCCCCTCACCATCATCTCCCCATTTACACACACTGGGCAGCCTGTTCCCCTATCGGAGGGGGATTAACCCTCTCACCCACCTCTCCCCATTTACACACACTGGGCAGCCTGTGCCCCTATCGGAGGGGGATTAACCCTCTCACCCACCTCTTCCCATTTACACACTGGGCAGCCTGTTCCCCTATCGGAGGGGGATTAACCCTCTCACCCACCTCTCCCCATTTACACACACTGGGCAGCCTGTTCCCCTATCGGAGGGGGATTAACCCTCTCACCCACCTCTCCCCATTTACACACACTGGGCAGTCTGTTCCCCTATCGGAGGAGGATTAACCCCCTCACCCATCTCTCCACATTTACACACACTGGGCAGTCTGTTCCCCTGTCGGAGGGGGATTAAGCCCCTCACCCACCTCTCCCCATTTACACACACTGGGCAGCCTGTTCCCCTATCGGAGGAGGATTAACCCCCTCACCCATCTCTCCACATTTACACACACTGGGCAGTCTGTTCCCCTGTCGGAGGGGGATTAAGCCCCTCACCTACCTCTCCCCATTTACACACACTGGGCAGCCTGTTCCCCTATCGGAGGAGGATTAACCCCCTCACCCATCTCTCCACATTTACACACACTGGGCAGTCTGTTCCCCTGTCGGAGGGGGATTAAGCCCCTCACCCACCTCTCCACATTTACACACACTGGGCAGACTGTTCCCCTGTCGGAGGGGGATTAAGCCCCTCACCCACCTCTCCCCATTTACACACACTGGGCAGCCTGTTCCCCGATCGGAGGGGGATTAAGCCCCTCACCCACCTCTCCCCATTTACACACATTGGGCAGCTTGTTCCCCTATCGAAGGGGGATTAACCCCCTCACGCACCTCTCCCCATTTACACACACTGGGCAGCCTGTGACCCTATCGGAGGGGGATTAACCCCCTCACCCACCTCTCCCCATTTACACACACCGGGCAGCCTGTTCCCCTATCGGAGGGGGGTTAACCTTCTCACCCACCTCTCCCCATTTACACACACCGGGCAGCCTGTTCCCCTATCGGAGGGGGATTAACCCTCGCACCCACCTCTCTCCATTTACACACACTGGGCAGCCTGTTCCCCTATCAGAGGGGGGTTAACCCCCTCACCCACCTCTCTCCATTTACACACACTGGGCAGCCGGTTCCCCTATCGGAGGGGGATTAACCCCTCACCCACCTCTCCCCATTTACATACACTGGGCAGCCTGTTCCCCTGTCGGAGGGGGATTAACCCCCTCGCCCACCTCTCCCAATTTACAAACACTTGGCAGCCTGTTTCCCTATCGGAGGGGGATTAACCTTCTCACCCACCTCTCCCCATTTACACACACTGGGCGGCCTGTTCCCCTATCGGAGGGGGATTAACCCTCTCACCCACCTCTCCCGATTTACACACACTGGGCAGCCTGTTCTCCTATCGGAGGGGGATTAACCCCCTCACCCACCTCTCCGCATTTACACACACTGGGCAGCCTGTTCCCCTATCGGAGGGGGATTAACACTCTCACCGACCTGTCCCCATTTACACACACTGGGCAGCCTGTTCCCCTATCGGAGGGGGATTAACCCTCTCACCCACCTCTCCCCATTTACACACACTGGGCAGCCTGTTCCCCTATCAGAGGGGGATTAACCCCCTCACCCACCTCTCCCCATTTACACACACTGGGCAACCTGTTCCCCTATCAGAGAGGGGTTAACCCCCTCACCCACCTCTCTCCATTTACACACACTGGGCAGCCTGTTCCCCTATCGGAGGGGGATTAACCCCCTCACGCACCTCTCCCCATTTACACACACTGGGCAGCCTGTTCCCCTATCGGAGGGGGATTAACCCCCTCACCCAACTATCCCCATTTACACACACTGGGCAGCCTGTTCCCCTATCGGAGGGGGATTAACCCCCTCACCCACCTCTCCCCATTTACACACACTGTGCAGCCTGTTCCCCTATCGGAGGGGGATTAACCACCTCACCACCTCTCCCCATTTACACACACTGGGCAGCCTGTTCCCCTATCGGAGGGGGATTAACCCCCTCACCCACCTATCCCCATTTACACACACTGGGCAGCCTGTTCCCCTATCGGAGGGGGATTAACCCCCTCACCCACCTCTCCCCATTTACACACACTGGGCAGCCTGTTCCCCTATCGGAGGGGGATTAACCCTCTCACCCAACTCTCCCCATTTACACACACTGGGCAGCCTGTTCCCCTATCGGAGGGGGTTTAACCCCCTCAACCACCTCTCCCCGTTTACACACATTGGGCAGTCTGTTCCCCTATCGGAGGGGGATTAAGCCCCTCACCCACATCTCCCCATTTACACACACTGGGCAGCCTGTTCCCCTATCGGAGGGGGATTAACCCCCTCACCCACCTCTCCCCATTTACACACACTGGGCAGCCTGTTCCCCTATCAGAGGGGGGTTAACCCCCTCACCCACCTCTCCCCATTTACACACACTGGGCAGCCTGTTCCCCTATCGGAGGGGGTTAACCCCCTCACCATCATCTCCCCATTTACACACACTGGGCAGCCTGTTCCCCTATCGGAGGGGGATTAACCCTCTCACCCACCTCTCCCCATTTACACACACTGGGCAGCCTGTGCCCCTATCGGAGGGGGATTAACCCTCTCACCCACCTCTTCCCATTTACACACTGGGCAGCCTGTTCCCCTATCGGAGGGGGATTAACCCTCTCACCCACCTCTCCCCATTTACACACACTGGGCAGCCTGTTCCCCTATCGGAGGGGGATTAACCCTCTCACCCACCTCTCCCCATTTACACACACTGGGCAGTCTGTTCCCCTATCGGAGGAGGATTAACCCCCTCACCCATCTCTCCACATTTACACACACTGGGCAGTCTGTTCCCCTGTCGGAGGGGGATTAAGCCCCTCACCCACCTCTCCCCATTTACACACACTGGGCAGCCTGTTCCCCTATCGGAGGAGGATTAACCCCCTCACCCATCTCTCCACATTTACACACACTGGGCAGTCTGTTCCCCTGTCGGAGGGGGATTAAGCCCCTCACCTACCTCTCCCCATTTACACACACTGGGCAGCCTGTTCCCCTATCGGAGGAGGATTAACCCCCTCACCCATCTCTCCACATTTACACACACTGGGCAGTCTGTTCCCCTGTCGGAGGGGGATTAAGCCCCTCACCCACCTCTCCACATTTACACACACTGGGCAGACTGTTCCCCTGTCGGAGGGGGATTAAGCCCCTCACCCACCTCTCCCCATTTACACACACTGGGCAGCCTGTTCCCCGATCGGAGGGGGATTAAGCCCCTCACCCACCTCTCCCCATTTACACACATTGGGCAGCTTGTTCCCCTATCGAAGGGGGATTAACCCCCTCACGCACCTCTCCCCATTTACACACACTGGGCAGCCTGTGACCCTATCGGAGGGGGATTAACCCCCTCACCCACCTCTCCCCATTTACACACACCGGGCAGCCTGTTCCCCTATCGGAGGGGGGTTAACCTTCTCACCCACCTCTCCCCATTTACACACACCGGGCAGCCTGTTCCCCTATCGGAGGGGGATTAACCCTCGCACCCACCTCTCTCCATTTACACACACTGGGCAGCCTGTTCCCCTATCAGAGGGGGGTTAACCCCCTCACCCACCTCTCTCCATTTACACACACTGGGCAGCCGGTTCCCCTATCGGAGGGGGATTAACCCCTCACCCACCTCTCCCCATTTACATACACTGGGCAGCCTGTTCCCCTGTCGGAGGGGGATTAACCCCCTCGCCCACCTCTCCCAATTTACAAACACTTGGCAGCCTGTTTCCCTATCGGAGGGGGATTAACCTTCTCACCCACCTCTCCCCATTTACACACACTGGGCGGCCTGTTCCCCTATCGGAGGGGGATTAACCCTCTCACCCACCTCTCCCGATTTACACACACTGGGCAGCCTGTTCTCCTATCGGAGGGGGATTAACCCCCTCACCCACCTCTCCGCATTTACACACACTGGGCAGCCTGTTCCCCTATCGGAGGGGGATTAACACTCTCACCGACCTGTCCCCATTTACACACACTGGGCAGCCTGTTCCCCTATCGGAGGGGGATTAACCCTCTCACCCACCTCTCCCCATTTACACACACTGGGCAGCCTGTTCCCCTATCAGAGGGGGATTAACCCCCTCACCCACCTCTCCCCATTTACACACACTGGGCAACCTGTTCCCCTATCAGAGAGGGGTTAACCCCCTCACCCACCTCTCTCCATTTACACACACTGGGCAGCCTGTTCCCCTATCGGAGGGGGATTAACCCCCTCACCCACCTCTCCCCATTTACATACACTGGGCAGCCTGTTAACCTATTGGAGGGGGATTAACCCTCTCACCCACCTCTCCCCATTTACACATATTGGGCAGCCTGTTCCCCTATCGGAGGGGGATTAAGCCCCTCACCCACATCTCCCCATTTACACACACTGGGCAGCCTGTTCCCCTATCAGAGGGGGGTTAACCCCATCACCAACCTCTCCCCATTTACACACACTGGGCAGCCTGTTCCCCTATCGGAGGGGGATTAGCCCCCTCACCCACCTCTCCCAATTTACAAATACTTGGCAGCCTGTTCCCCTATCGGAGGGGGATTAACCTTCTCACCCACCTCTCCCCATTTACACACACTGGGCAGCCTGTTCCCCTATCGGAGGTGGGTTAACCCCCTCACCCACCTCTCCCCATTTACACACACTGGGCAGCCTGTTCCCCTATCAGAGGGTGATTAACTCCCTCACCCACCTCTCCCCATTTACACACACTGGGCAGCCTGTTCCCCTATCGGAGGGGGATTAGCCCCCTCACCCACCTCTCCCAATTTACAAACACTTGGCAGCCTGTTCCCCTATCGGAGGGGGATTAACCTTCTCACCCACCTCTCCCCATTTACACACACTGGGCAGCCTGTTCCCCTATCGGAGGTGGGTTAACCCCCTCACCCACCTCTCCCCATTTACACACACTGGGCAGCCTGTTCCCCTATCAGAGGGTGATTAACTCCCTCACCCACCTCACCCCATTTACACACACTGGGCAGCCTGTTCCCCTATCGGAGGGGGATTAAGCCCCTCACCCACCTCTCCCGATTTACACACACTGGGCAGCCTGTTCCCCTATCGGAGGGGGATTAACCCCCTCACCCACCTCTCCGCATTTACACACACTGGGCAGCCTGTTCAACTATCGGAGGGGGATTAACACTCTCACCGACCTCTCCCCATTTACACACACTGGGCAGCCTGTTCCCCTGTCGGAGGGGGATTAACCCTCTCACCCACCTCTCCCCATTTACACACACTGGGCAGCCTGTTCCCCTATCAGAGGGGGATGAACCCCCTTACCCACCTCTCTCCATTTACACACACTGGGCAGCCTGTTCCCCTATCGGAGGGGGATTAACCCCCTCACCCACCTCTCCCCATTTACACACACTGGGCAGCCTGTTTCCCTATCAGAGGGGGATGAACCCCCTTACCCACCTCTCTCCATTTACACACACTGGGCAGCCTGTTCCCCTATCGGAGGGGGATTAACCCCCTCACCCACCTCTCTCCATTTACACACACTGGGCAGCCTGTTCCCCTATCGGAGGGGGATTAACCCCCCCACCCACCTCTCCCCATTTACACACACTGGGCAACCTGTTCCCCTATCAGAGGGGGATTAACCCCCTCACCCACCTCTCCCCATTTACATACACTGGGCAGCCTGTTAACCTATTGGAGGGGGATTAACCCCCTCACCCACCTCTCCCCATTTACACACACTGGGCAGTCAGTTCCCCTATCGGAGGGGGATTGACCCTCTCTCCCACCTCTCCCCATTTACACACATTGGGCAGCCTGTTCCCCTATCAGAGGGGGATTACCCCCTCACCCACCTCTCCCCATTTACACACACTGGGCAGTCTGTTCCCCTATCGGAGGGGGATTAACCCTCTCACCCACCTCTCCCCATTTACACATATTGGGCAGCCTGTTCCCCTATCGGAGGGGGATTAACCCCCTCACCCACCTCTCCCCATTTACACACACTGGGCAGCCTGTTCCCCTATCGGAGGGGGATTAACCCCCTCACCCACCTCTCCCCATTTACACACACTGGGCAGCCTGTTCCCCTATCGGAGGGGGATTAACCCCCTCACCTACCTCTCCCCATTTACACACACTGGGCAGCCTGTTCCCCTATCGGAGGGGGATTAACCCTCTCACCCACCTCTCCCCATTTACAGACACTGGGCAGCCTGTGTCCCTATCGGAGGGGGATTAACCCCCTCACCCAGTTCTCCCCATTTACACACACTGGGCAGCCTGTTCCCCTATCAGAGGGGGGTTAACCCCCTCACCCACCTCTCCCCATTTACACACAATGGGCAGCCTGTGCCCCTATCAGAGGGGGGTTAACCCCCTCACCCACCTCTCCCCATTTAACACTTGGCAGCCTATTCCCCTATCGGAGGGGGATTAACCCTCGCACCCACCTCTCTCCATTTACACACACTGGGCAGCCTGTTCCCCTATCAGAGGGGGGTTAACCCCCTCACCCACCTCTCTCCATTTACACACACTGGGCAGCCGGTTCCCCTATCGGAGGGGGATTAACCCCTCACCCACCTCTCCCCATTTACATACACTGGGCAGCCTGTTCCCCTGTCGGAGGGGGATTAACCCCCTCGCCCACCTCTCCCAATTTACAAACACTTGGCAGCCTGTTCCCCTATCGGAGGGGGATTAACCTTCTCACCCACCTCTCCCCATTTACACACACTGGGCAGCCTGTTCCCCTATCGGAGGGGGATTAACCCTCTCACCCACCTCTCCCGATTTACACACACTGGGCAGCCTGTTCTCCTATCGGAGGGGGATTAACCCCCTCACCCACCTCTCCGCATTTACACACACTGGGCAGCCTGTTCCCCTATCGGAGGGGGATTAACACTCTCACCGACCTGTCCCCATTTACACACACTGGGCAGCCTGTTCCCCTATCGGAGGGGGATTAACCCTCTCACCAACCTCTCCCCATTTACACACACTGGGCAGCCTGTTCCCCTATCAGAGGGGGATTAACCCCCTCACCCACCTCTCCCCATTTACACACACTGGGCAGCCTGTTCCCCTATCGGAGGGGGATGAACCCCCTCACCCACCTCTCCCCATTTACACACTGGGCAGCCTGTTCCCCGATCGGAGGGGGATTAACCCCCTCACCCACCTCTCCCCATTTACACACACTGGGCAACCTGTTCCCCTATCAGAGAGGGGTTAACCCCCTCACCCACCTCTCTCCATTTACACACACTGGGCAGCCTGTTCCCCTATCGGAGGGGGATTAACCCCCTCACCCACCTCTCCCCATTTACATACACTGGGCAGCCTGTTAACCTATTGGAGGGGGATTAACCCCCTCACCCACCTATCCCCATTTACACACACTGGGCGGCCTGTTCCCCTATCGGAGGGGGATTGACCCTCTCACCCACCTCTCCCCATTTACACACACTGGGCAGCCTGTTCCCCTATCGGAGGGGGATTAACCCCCCCACCCACCTCTCCCCATTTACACACACTGGGCAACCTGTTCCCCTATCAGAGGGGGATTAACCCCCTCACCCACCTCTCCCCATTTACATACACTGGGCAGCCTGTTAACCTATTGGAGGGGGATTAACCCCCTCACCCACCTCTCCCCATTTACACACACTGGGCAGTCAGTTCCCCTATCGGAGGGGGATTGACCCTCTCACCCACCTCTCCCCATTTACACACATTGGGCAGCCTGTTCCCCTATCAGAGGGGGATTACCCCCTCACCCACCTCTCCCCATTTACACACACTGGGCAGTCTGTTCCCCTATCGGAGGGGGATTAACCCTCTCACCCACCTCTCCCCATTTACACATATTGGGCAGCCTGTTCCCCTATCGGAGGGGGATTAACCCCCTCACCCACCTCTCCCCATTTACACACACTGGGCAGCCTGTTCCCCTATCGGAGGGGGATTAACCCCCTCACCCACCTCTCCCCATTTACACACACTGGGCAGCCTGTTCCCCTATCGGAGGGGGATTAACCCCCTCACCTACCTCTCCCCATTTACACACACTGGGCAGCCTGTTCCCCTATCGGAGGGGGATTAACCCTCTCACCCACCTCTCCCCATTTACAGACACTGGGCAGCCTGTGTCCCTATCGGAGGGGGATTAACCCCCTCACCCAGTTCTCCCCATTTACACACACTGGGCAGCCTGTTCCCCTATCAGAGGGGGGTTAACCCCCTCACCCACCTCTCCCCATTTACACACAATGGGCAGCCTGTGCCCCTATGAGAGGGGGGTTAACCCCCTCACCCACCTCTCCCCATTTAACACTTGGCAGCCTATTCCCCTATCGGAGGGGGATTAACCCTCGCACCCACCTCTCTCCATTTACACACACTGGGCAGCCTGTTCCCCTATCAGAGGGGGGTTAACCCCCTCACCCACCTCTCTCCATTTACACACACTGGGCAGCCGGTTCCCCTATCGGAGGGGGATTAACCCCTCACCCACCTCTCCCCATTTACATACACTGGGCAGCCTGTTCCCCTGTCGGAGGGGGATTAACCCCCTCGCCCACCTCTCCCAATTTACAAACACTTGGCAGCCTGTTCCCCTATCGGAGGGGGATTAACCTTCTCACCCACCTCTCCCCATTTACACACACTGGGCAGCCTGTTCCCCTATCGGAGGGGGATTAACCCTCTCACCCACCTCTCCCGATTTACACACACTGGGCAGCCTGTTCTCCTATCGGAGGGGGATTAACCCCCTCACCCACCTCTCCGCATTTACACACACTGGGCAGCCTGTTCCCCTATCGGAGGGGGATTAACACTCTCACCGACCTGTCCCCATTTACACACACTGGGCAGCCTGTTCCCCTATCGGAGGGGGATTAACCCTCTCACCCACCTCTCCCCATTTACACACACTGGGCAGCCTGTTCCCCTATCGGAGGGGGATGAACCCCCTCACCCACCTCTCCCCATTTACACACTGGGCAGCCTGTTCCCCGATCGGAGGGGGATTAACCCCCTCACCCACCTCTCCCCATTTACACACACTGGGCAACCTGTTCCCCTATCAGAGAGGGGTTAACCCCCTCACCCACCTCTCTCCATTTACACACACTGGGCAGCCTGTTCCCCTATCGGAGGGGGATTAACCCCCTCACCCACCTCTCCCCATTTACATACACTGGGCAGCCTGTTAACCTATTGGAGGGGGATTAACCCCCTCACCCACCTATCCCCATTTACACACACTGGGCGGCCTGTTCCCCTATCGGAGGGGGATTGACCCTCTCACCCACCTCTCCCCATTTACACATATTGGGCAGCCTGTTCCCCTATCGGAGGGGGATTAAGCCCCTCACCCACATCTCCCCATTTACACACACTGGGCAGCCTGTTCCCCTATCAGAGGGGGGTTAACCCCATCACCAACCTCTCCCCATTTACACACACTGGGCAGCCTGTTCCCCTATCGGAGGGGGATTAGCCCCCTCACCCACCTCTCCCAATTTACAAACACTTGGCAGCCTGTTCCCCTATCGGAGGGGGATTAACCTTCTCACCCACCTCTCCCCATTTACACACACTGGGCAGCCTGTTCCCCTATCGGAGGTGGATTAACCCCCTCACCCACCTCTCCCCATTTACACACACTGGGCAGCCTGTTCCCCTATCAGAGGGTGATTAACTCCCTCACCCACCTCTCCCCATTTACACACACTGGGCAGCCTGTTCCCCAATCGGAGGGGGATTAACCCTCTCACCCACCTCTCCCGATTTACACACACTGGGCAGCCTGTTCCCCTATCGGAGGGGGATTAACCCCCTCACCCACCTCTCCGCATTTACACACACTGGGCAGCCTGTTCCCCTATCGGAGGGGGATTAACACTCTCACCGACCTCTCCCCATTTACACACACTGGGCAGCCTGTTCCCCTGTCGGAGGGGGATTAACCCTCTCACCCACCTCTCCCCATTTACACACACTGGGCAGCCTGTTCCCCTATCAGAGGGGGATGAACCCCCTTACCCACCTCTCTCCATTTACACACACTGGGCAGCCTGTTCCCCTATCGGAGGGGGATTAACCCCCTCACCAACCTCTCCCCATTTACACACACTGGGCAGCCTGTTCCCCTATCAGAAGGGGATGAACCCCCTTACCCACCTCTCTCCATTTACACACAATGGGCAGCCTGTGCCCCTATGAGAGGGGGGTTAACCCCCTCACCCACCTCTCCCCATTTAACACTTGGCAGCCTATTCCCCTATCGGAGGGGGATTAACCCTCGCACCCACCTCTCTCCATTTACACACACTGGGCAGCCTGTTCCCCTATCAGAGGGGGGTTAACCCCCTCACCCACCTCTCTCCATTTACACACACTGGGCAGCCGGTTCCCCTATCGGAGGGGGATTAACCCCTCACCCACCTCTCCCCATTTACATACACTGGGCAGCCTGTTCCCCTGTCGGAGGGGGATTAACCCCCTCGCCCACCTCTCCCAATTTACAAACACTTGGCAGCCTGTTCCCCTATCGGAGGGGGATTAACCTTCTCACCCACCTCTCCCCATTTACACACACTGGGCAGCCTGTTCCCCTATCGGATGGGGATTAACCCTCTCACCCACCTCTCCCGATTTACACACACTGGGCAGCCTGTTCTCCTATCGGAGGGGGATTAACCCCCTCACCCACCTCTCCGCATTTACACACACTGGGCAGCCTGTTCCCCTATCGGAGGGGGATTAACACTCTCACCGACCTGTCCCCATTTACACACACTGGGCAGCCTGTTCCCCTATCGGAGGGGGATTAACCCTCTCACCCACCTCTCCCCATTTACACACACTGGGCAGCCTGTTCCCCTATCGGAGGGGGATGAACCCCCTCACCCACCTCTCCCCATTTACACACTGGGCAGCCTGTTCCCCGATTGGAGGGGGATTAACCCCCTCACCCACCTCTCCCCATTTACACACACTGGGCAACCTGTTCCCCTATCAGAGAGGGGTTAACCCCCTCACCCACCTCTCTCCATTTACACACACTGGGCAGCCTGTTCCCCTATCGGAGGGGGATTAACCCCCTCACCCACCTCTCCCCATTTACATACACTGGGCAGCCTGTTAACCTATTGGAGGGGGATTAACCCCCTCACCCACCTATCCCCATTTACACACACTGGGCGGCCTGTTCCCCTATCGGAGGGGGATTGACCCTCTCACCCACCTCTCCCCATTTACACATATTGGGCAGCCTGTTCCCCTATCGGAGGGGGATTAAGCCCCTCACCCACATCTCCCCATTTACACACACTGGGCAGCCTGTTCCCCTATCAGAGGGGGGTTAACCCCATCACCAACCTCTCCCCATTTACACACACTGGGCAGCCTGTTCCCCTATCGGAGGGGGATTAGCCCCCTCACCCACCTCTCCCAATTTACAAACACTTGGCAGCCTGTTCCCCTATCGGAGGGGGATTAACCTTCTCACCCACCTCTCCCCATTTACACACACTGGGCAGCCTGTTCCCCTATCGGAGGTGGATTAACCCCCTCACCCACCTCTCCCCATTTACACACACTGGGCAGCCTGTTCCCCTATCAGAGGGTGATTAACTCCCTCACCCACCTCTCCCCATTTACACACACTGGGCAGCCTGTTCCCCAATCGGAGGGGGATTAACCCTCTCACCCACCTCTCCCGATTTACACACACTGGGCAGCCTGTTCCCCTATCGGAGGGGGATTAACCCCCTCACCCACCTCTCCGCATTTACACACACTGGGCAGCCTGTTCCCCTATCGGAGGGGGATTAACACTCTCACCGACCTCTCCCCATTTACACACACTGGGCAGCCTGTTCCCCTGTCGGAGGGGGATTAACCCTCTCACCCACCTCTCCCCATTTACACACACTGGGCAGCCTGTTCCCCTATCAGAGGGGGATGAACCCCCTTACCCACCTCTCTCCATTTACACACACTGGGCAGCCTGTTCCCCTATCGGAGGGGGATTAACCCCCTCACCCACCTCTCCCCATTTACACACACTGGGCAGCCTGTTCCCCTATCAGAAGGGGATGAACCCCCTTACCCACCTCTCTCCATTTACACACACTGGGCAGCCTGTTCCCCTATCGGAGGGGGATTAACCCCCTCACCCACCTCTCTCCATTTACACACACTGGGCAGCCTGTTCCCCTATCGGAGGGGGATTAACCCCCCCACCCACCTCTCCCCATTTACACACACTGGGCAACCTGTTCCCCTATCAGAGGGGGATTAACCCCCTCACCCACCTCTCCCCATTTACATACACTGGGCAGCCTGTTAACCTATTGGAGGGGGATTAACCCCCTCACCCACCTCTCCCCATTTACACATATTGGGCAGCCTGTTCCCCTATCGGAGGGGGATTAACCCCCTCACCCACCTCTCATTGTTTACACACACTGGGCAGTCAGTTCCCCTATCGGAGGGGGATTGACCCTCTCACCCACCTCTCCCCATTTACACACATTGGGCAGCCTGTTCCCCTATCAGAGGGGGATTACCCCCTCACCCACCTCTCCCCATTTACACACACTGGGCTGTCTGTTCCCCTATCGGAGGGGGATTAACCCTCTCACCCACCTCTCCCCATTTACACATATTGGGCAGCCTGTTCCCCTATCGGAGGGGGATTAACCCCCTCACCCACCTCTCCCCATTTACACACACTGGGCAGCCTGTTCCCCTATCGGAGGGGGATTAACCCCCTCACCCACCTCTCCCCATTTACACACACTGGGCAGCCTGTTCCCCTATCGGAGGGGGATTAAACCCCTCACCTACCTCTCCCCATTTACACACACTGGGCAGCCTGTTCCCCTATCGGAGGGGGATTAACCCTCTCACCCACCTCTCCCCATTTACAGACACTGGGCAGCCTGTGTCCCTATCGGAGGGGGATTAACCCCCTCACCCAGTTCTCCCCATTTACACACACTGGGCAGCCTGTTCCCCTATCAGAGGGGGGTTAACCCCCTCACCCACCTCTCCCTATTTACACACACTGGGCAGCCTGTTCCCCTATCGGAGGGGGATTAACCCCCTCACCCACCTCTCCCCATTTACACACACTGGGCAACCTGTTCCCCTATCGGAGGGGGATTAAACCCCTCACCCACCTCTCCCCATTTACACACACTGGGCAGCCTGTTCCCCTATCGGAGGGGGATTGACCCCCTCACCCACCTCTCCCCATTCACACACACTGGGCAGCCTGTTCCCCTATCGGAGGGGGATTAACCCTCTCACCCACCTCTCCCCATTTACACACACTGGGCAGCCTGTTCCCCTATCGGAGGGGGATTAACCCCCTCACCCACCTCTCCCCATTTACACACACTGGGCAGCCTGTTCCCCTATCGGAGGGGGATTAACCCCCTCACCCACCTCTCCCCATTCACACACACTGGGCAGCCTGTTCCCCTATCGGAGGGGGATTAACCCTCTCACCCACCTCTCCCCATTTACACACACTGGGCAGCCTGTTCCCCTATCGGAGGGGGATTAACCCCCTCACCCACCTCTCCCCATTTACACGCACTGGGCAGCCTGTTCCCCTATCGGAGGGGGATTAACCCACTCACCCACCTCTCCCCATTTACACACACTGGGCAGCCTGTTCCCCTATCCGAGGGGGATTAACTCCCTCACCCACCTCTCCCCATTTACACACACTGGGCAGCCTGTTCCCCTATCGGAGCGGGATTGACCCCCTCACCCACCTCTCCCCATTTACACACACTGGGCAGCCTGGTCCCTATTGGAGGGGGATTAACCCCCTCACCCACCACTCCCCATTTACACACACTGGGCAGCCTGTTCCCCGATCGGAGGGGGATTAACCCCCTCACCCACCTCTCCCCATTTACACACACTGGGCAGCCTGTTCCCCTATCGGAGGGGGATTAACCCCCTCACCCACCTCTCCCCATTCACACACACTGGGCAGCCTGTTCCCCTATCGGAGGGGGATTAACCCTCTCACCCACCTCTCCCCATTTACACACACTGGGCAGCCTGTTCCCCTATCGGAGGGGGATTAACCCACTCACCCACCTCTCCCCATTTACACACACTGGGCAGCCTGTTCCCCTATCCGAGGGGGATTAACTCCCTCACCCACCTATCCCCATTTACACACACTGGGCAGCCTGTTCCCCTATCGGAGCGGGATTAACCCCCTCACCCACCATTCCCCATTTATACACACTGGGCAGCCTGGTCCCTATTGGAGGGGGATTAACCCCCTCACCCACCACTCCCCATTTACACACACTGGGCAGCCTGTTCCCCGATCGGAGGGGGATTAACCCCCTCACCCACCTCTCCCCATTTACACACACTGCGCAGCCTGTTCCCCTATCGGAGGGGGATTAACCCCCTCACCCACCTCTCCCCATTCACACACACTGGGCAGCCTGTTCCCCTATCGGAGGGGGATTAACCCTCTCACCCACCTCTCCCCATTTACACACACTGGGCAGCCTATTCCCCTATCGGAGGGGGATTAACCCACTCACCCACCTCTCCCCATTTACACACACTGGGCAGCCTGTTCCCCTATCCGAGGGGGATTAACTCCCTCACCCACCTATCCCCATTTACACACACTGGGCAGCCTGTTCCCCTATCGGCGCGGGATTAACCCCCTCACCCACCACTCCCCATTTATACACACTGGGCAGCCTGGTCCCTATCGGAGGGGGATTAACCCTCTCACCCACCTCTCCCCATTTACACACATTGGGCAGCTTGTTCCCCTATCGAAGGGGGATAAACCCCCTCACGCACCTCTCCCCATTTACACACACTGGGCAGCCTGTGACCCTATCGGAGGGGGATTAACCCCCTTACCCACCTATCCCCATTTACACACACTGGGCAGCCTGTTCCCCTATCGGAGCGGGATTAACCCCCTCACCCACCATTCCCCATTTATACACACTGGGCAGCCTGGTCCCTATTGGAGGGGGATTAACCCCCTCACCCACCACTCCCCATTTACACACACTGGGCAGCCTGTTCCCCGATCGGAGGGGGATTAACCCCCTCACCCACCTCTCCCCATTTACACACACTGCGCAGCCTGTTCCCCTATCGGAGGGGGATTAACCCCCTCACCCACCTCTCCCCATTCACACACACTGGGCAGCCTGTTCCCCTATCGGAGGGGGATTAACCCTCTCACCCACCTCTCCCCATTTACACACACTGGGCAGCCTATTCCCCTATCGGAGGGGGATTAACCCACTCACCCACCTCTCCCCATTTACACACACTGGGCAGCCTGTTCCCCTATCCGAGGGGGATTAACTCCCTCACCCACCTATCCCCATTTACACACACTGGGCAGCCTGTTCCCCTATCGGCGCGGGATTAACCCCCTCACCCACCACTCCCCATTTATACACACTGGGCAGCCTGGTCCCTATCGGAGGGGGATTAACCCTCTCACCCACCTCTCCCCATTTACACACATTGGGCAGCTTGTTCCCCTATCGAAGGGGGATAAACCCCCTCACGCACCTCTCCCCATTTACACACACTGGGCAGCCTGTGACCCTATCGGAGGGGGATTAACCCCCTTACCCACCTCTCCCCATTTACACACACTGGGCAGCCTGTTCCCCTATCAGAGGGGGGTTAACCCCCTCACCAACCTCTCTCCATTTACACACACTGGGCAGCCGGTTCCCCTATCGGAGGGGGATTAACCCCTCACCCACCTCTCCCCATTTACATACTCTGGGCAGCCTGTTCCCCTGTCGGAGGGGGATTTACCCCCTCGCCCAGCTCTCCCAATTTACAAACACTTGGCAGCCTGTTCCCCTATCGGAGGGGGATTAACCTTCTCACCCACCTCTCCCCATTTACACACACTGGGCAGCCTGTTCTCCTATCGGAGGGGGATTAACCCCCTCACCCACCTCTCCGCATTTACACACACTGGGCAGCCTGTTCCCCTATCGGAGGGGGATTAACACTCTCACCGACCTCTCCCCATTTACACACACTGGGCAGCCTGTTCCCCTATCGGAGGGGGATTAACCCTCTCACCCACCTCTCCCCATTTACACACACTGGGCAGCCTGTTCCCCTATCGGAGGGGGATTAACCCCCTCACCCACCTCTCCCCATTTACATACACTGGGCAGCCTGTTAACCTATTGGAGGGGGATTAACCCCCTCACCCACCTATCCTCATTAACACACACTGGGCTGCCTGTTCCCCTATCGGAGGGGGATTAACCCCCTCACCCACCTCTCATTGTTTACACATACTGGGCAGTCTGTTCCCCTATCGGAGGGGGATTAACCTCCTCACCCACCTCTCCCCATTTACACACACTGGGCAGCCTGTTCCCCTATCGGAGGGGGATTAACCCCCTCACCCACCTCTCCCCATTTACACACACTGGGCAGTCTGTTCCCCTATCGGAGGGGGATTAACCACCTCACCCACCTCTCCCCATTTACACACACTGGGCAGCCTGTTCCCCTATCGGAGGGGGATTAACCCCCTCACCCACCTCTCCCCATTTACACACACGGGGCAGCCTGTTCCCCTATCGGAGGGGGATTAAGCCCCTCACCCACCTCTCCCCATTCACACACACTGGGCAGTCTGTTCCCCTATCGGAGGGGGATTAACCCCCTCACCCACCTCTCCCCATTTACACACACTGGGCAGCCTGTTCCCCTATCGGAGGGGGATTAACCCCTTCACCCACCTCTCCCCATTTACACACACTGGGCAGCCTGTGCCCCTATCGGAGGGGGATTAACCTTCTCAACCACCTCTCCCCATTTACACACACTGAGCAGCCTGTTCCCCTATCGGAGGGGGATTAACCCCCTCACCCACCTCTCCCCATTTACACACACTGGGCAGCCTGTTCCCCTGTCAGAGGGGTGTTAACCCCCTCACCCACCTCTCCCCATTTACACACACTGGGCAGCCTGTTCCCCTATCCGAGGGGGAATAACTCCCTCACCCACCTCTCCCCATTTACACACACTGGGCAGCCTGTTCCCCGATCGGAGCGGGATTGACCCCCTCACCCACCTCTCCCCATTTACATACACTGGGCAGCCTGTTCCCCTATCGGAGGGGGATTAACCCCCTCACCCACCTCTCATTGTTTACACACACTGGGCAGTCTGTTCCCCTATCGGAGGGGGATTGACCCTCTCACCCACCTCTCCCCATTTACACACATTGGGCAGCCTGTTCCCCTATCGGAGAGGGATTAACCCTCTCACCCACCTCTCCCCATTTACACACACTGGGCAGCCTGTTCCCCATCGGAGGGGGATTAACCCTCTCACCCACCTCTCCCCATTTACACACACTGGGCAGCCTGTTCCCCTATCGGAGGGGGTTAAGCCCATCACCCACCTCTCCCCATTTACAGACACTGAGCAGCCTGTTCCCCTGTCAGAGGGGGGTTAACCCCATCACCAACCTCTCCCCATTTACACACACTGGGCAGCCTGTTCCCCTATCAGAGGGGGGTTAACCCCATCACCAACCTCTCCCCATTTACACACACTGGGCAGCCTGTTTCCCTATCGGAGGGGGATTAGGCCCCTCACCCACCTCTCCCCATTTACACACACTGGGCAGCCTGTTCCCCTATCGGAGGGGGATTAACCCCTCACCCACCTCTCCCCATTTACATACACTGGGCAGCCTGTTCCCCTATCGGAGGGGGATTAACCCCCTCGCCCACCTCTCCCAATTTACAAACACTTGGCAGCCTGTTCCCCTATCGGAGGGGGATTAAACTTCTCACCCACCTCTCCCCATTTACACACACTGGGCAGCCTGTTCCCCTATCAGAGGGTGATTAACCCTCTCACCCACCTCTCCCCATTTACACACACTGGGCAGCCTGTTCCCCTATCGGAGGGGGATTAACCCTCTCACCCACCTCTCCCGATTTACACACACTGGGCAGACTGTTCCCCTATCGGAGGGGGATTAACCCCGTCTCCCACCCCATTTACACACACTGGGCAGCCTGTTCCCCTATCGGAGGGGGATTCACACTCTCACCGACCTCTCCCCATTTACACACACTGGGCAGCCTGTTCCCCTATCGGAGGGGGATTAACCCTCTCACCCACCTCTCCCCATTTACACACACTGGGCAGCCTGTTCCCCTATCAGAGGGGGATGAACCCACTTACCCACCTCTCCCCATTTACACACTGGGCAGCCTGTTCCCCGATCGGAGGGGGATTAACCCCCTCACCCACATCTCCCCATTTACACACACTGGGCAACCTGTTCCCCTATCAGAGAGGGGTTAACCCCCTCACCTACCTCTCCCCATTTACACACTGGGCAGCCTGTTCCCCTATCGGAGGGGGATTAACCCCCTCACCCACCTATCCCCATTTACACACACTGGGCGGCCTGTTCCCCTATCGGAGGGGGATTAACCCCCTCACCCACCTCTCCCCATTTACACACACTGGGCAGCCTGTTCCCCTGTCGGAGGGGGATTAACCCCCTCACCCACCTCTCATTGTTTACACACACTGGGCAGTCTGTTCCCCTATCGGAGGGGGATTGACCCTCTCACCCACCTCTCCCCATTTACACACATTGGGCAGCCTGTTCCCCTATCAGAGGGGGATTAAGCCCCTCACCTACCTCTCCCCATTTACACACACTGGGCAGTCTGTTCCCCTATCGGAGGCGGATTAACCTTCTCACCCACCTCTCCCCATTTACACATATTGGGCAGCCTGTTCCCCTATCGGAGGGGGATTAACCCCATCACCAACCTCTCCCCATTTACACACACTGGGCAGCCTGTTCCCCTATCGGAGGGGGATTAGCCCCCTCACCCACATCTCCCCATTTACACACACTGGGCAGCCTGTTCCCCTATCGGAGGGGGATTAACCCCCTCACCCACCTCTCCCCATTTACACACACTTGGAGGCCTGTTCCCCTATCGGAGGGGGATTAACCCCCTCACCCAGTTCTCCCCATTTACACACACTTGGCAGGCTGTTCCCCTATCAGAGGGGGGTTAACCCCCTCACCCACCTCTCCCTATTTACACACACTGGGCAGCCTGTTCCCCTATCGGAGGGGGTAACCCCCTCACCCACCTCTCCCCATTTACACACACTGGGCAACCTGTTCCCCTATCGGAGGGGGATTAAACCCCTCACCCACCTCTCCCCATTTACACACACTGGGCAGCCTGTTCCCCTATCGGAGGGGGATTGACCCCCTCACCCACCTCTCCCCATTCACACACACTGGGCAGCCTGTTCCCCTATCGGAGAGGGATTAACCCTCTCACCCACCTCTCCCCATTTACACACACTGGGCAGCCTGTTCCCCTATCGGAGGGCGATTAACCCCCTCACCCACCTCTCCCCACTTACACACACTGGGCAGCCTGTTCCCCTATCGGAGCGGGATTAACCCCCTCACCCACCACTCCCCATTTACACACACTGTGCCGCCTGTTCCCCTATCCGAGGGGGATTAACTCCCTCACCCACCTCTCCCCATTTACACACACTGGGTATCCTGTTCCCCTATCGGAGCGGGATTAACCCCCTCACCCACCACTCCCCATTTACACACACTGGGCAGCCTGGTCCCTATGGAGGGGGATTAACTCCCTCACCCACCTCTCCCCATTTACACACACTGGGCAGCCTGTTCCCCTATCGGAGCGGGATTAACCCCCTCACCCACCTCTCCCCATTTACACACACTGGGCAGTCTGTTCCCCTATCGGAGGGGGATTAACCCTCTCACCCACCTCTCCCCATTTACACATATTGGGCAGCCTGTTCCCCTATCGGAGGGGGATTAAGCCCCTCGCCCACATCTCCCCATTTACACACACTGGGCAGCCTGTTCCCCTATCGGAGGGGGATTAACCCACTCACACACCTCTCCCCATTTACACACACTGGGCATCCTGTTCCCCTATCGGAGGGGGATTAACCCGCTCACCCACCACTCCCCATTTACACACACTGGGCAGCCTGTTCCCCGATCGGAGGGGGATTAACCCCCTCACCCACCTCTCCCCATTTACACACACTGGGCAGCCTGTTCCACTATCGGAGGGGGGTTAACCCCCTCACCCACCTCTCCCCATTCACACACTCTGGGCAGCCTGTTCCCCTATCGGAGGGGGATTAACACTCTCACCCACCTCTCCTCATTTACACACACTGGGCAGCCTGTTCCCCTATCGGAGGGGGATTAACCCCCTCACCCACCTCTCCCCATTTACACACACTGGGCAGCCTGTTCCCCTATCGGAGGGGGATTAACCCACTCACCCACCTCTCCCCATTCACACACACTGGGCAGCCTGTTCCCCTATCGGAGGGGGATTAACCCTCTCACCCACCTCTCCCCATTTACACACACTGGGCAGCCTGTTCCCCTATCGGAGGGGGATTAATCCCCTCACCCACCTCTCCCCATTTACACACACTGGGCAGCCTGTTCCCCTATCGGAGGGGGATTAACCCACTCACCCACCTCTCCCCATTTACACACACTGGGCAGCCTGTTCCCCTATGGGAGGGGGATTAACTCCCTCACCCACCTCTCCCCATTTACACACACTGGGCAGCCTGTTCCCCTATCAGAGAGGGATTAACCCCCTCACCCACCACTCCCCATTTACACACACTGGGCAGCCTGTTCCCCTATCGGAGGGGGATTAACCCGCTCACCCACCACTCCCCATTTACACACACTGAGCAGCCTGTTCCCCGATCGGAGGGGGATTAACCCCCTCACCTACCTCTCCCCATTTACACACACTGGGTAGCCTGTGCCCCGATCGGAGGGGGATTAACCTTCTCACCCACCTCTCCCCATTTACACACACTGGGCAGCCTGTTCCCCTATCGGAGGGGGATTAACCCCCTCACCCACCTCTCCCCATTTACACACACTGGGCAGCCTGTTCCCCTATCAGAGGGGAGTTAACCCCTCACCCACCTCTCCCCATTTCCACACACCTAGCAGCCTGTTCCCCTATCGGAGGGGGATTAACCCCCTCACCCACCTCTCCGCATTTACACACACTGGGCAGCCTGTTCCCCTATCGGAGGGGGATTAACACTCTCACCGACCTCTCCCCATTTACACACACTGGGCAGCCTGTTCCCCTGTCGGAGGGGGATTAACCCTCTCACCCACCTCTCCCCATTTACACACACTGGGCAGCCTGTTCCGCTATCAGAGGGGGATGAACCCCCTTACCCACCTCTCTCCATTTACACACACTGGGCAGCCTGTTCCCCTATCGGAGGGGGATTAACCCCCTCTCCCACCTATCCCCATTTACACACACTGGGCAGCCTGTTCCCCTATCAGAAGGGGATGAACCCCCTTACCCACCTCTCTCCATTTACACACACTGGGCAGCCTGTTCCCCTATCGGAGGGGGATTAACCCCCTCACCCACCTCTCTCCATTTACACACACTGGGCAGCCTGTTCCCCTATCGGAGGGGGATTAACCCCCCCACCCACCTCTCCCCATTTACACACACTGGGCAACCTGTTCCCCTATCAGAGGGGGATTAACCCCCTCACCCACCTCTCCCCATTTACACACACTGGGCAGCCTGTTTCCCTATCGGAGGGGGATTAGGCCCCTCACCCACCTCTCCCCATTTACACACACTGGGCAGCCTGTTCCCCTATCGGAGGGGGATTAACCCCTCACCCACCTCTCCCCATTTACATACACTGGGCAGCCTGTTCCCCTATCGGAGGGGGATTAACCCCCTCGCCCACCTCTCCCAATTTACAAACACTTGGCAGCCTGTTCCCCTATCGGAGGGGGATTAACCTTCTCACCCACCTCTCCCCATTTACACACACTGGGCAGCCTGTTCCCCTATCAGAGGGTGATTAACTCCCTCACCCACCTCTCCCCATTTACACACACTGGGCAGCCTGTTCCCCTATCGGAGGGGGATTAACCCTCTCACCCACCTCTCCCGATTTACACACACTGGGCAGACTGTTCCCCTATCGGAGGGGGATTAACCCCGTCTCCCACCCCATTTACACACACTGGGCAGCCTGTTCCCCTATCGGAGGGGGATTCACACTCTCACCGACCTCTCCCCATTTACACACACTGGGCAGCCTGTTCCCCTATCGGAGGGGGATTAACCCTCTCACCCACCTCTCCCCATTTACACACACTGGGCAGCCTGTTCCCCTATCAGAGGGGGATTAACCCCCTCACCCACCTCTCCCCATTTACACACACTGGGCAGCCTGTTCCCCTGTCGGAGGGGGATTAACCCCCTCACCCACCTCTCATTGTTTACACACACTGGGCAGTCTGTTCCCCTATCGGAGGGGGATTGACCCTCTCACCCACCTCTCCCCATTTACACACATTGGGCAGCCTGTTCCCCTATCAGAGGGGGATTAAGCCCCTCACCTACCTCTCCCCATTTACACACACTGGGCAGTCTGTTCCCCTATCGGAGGCGGATTAACCTTCTCACCCACCTCTCCCCATTTACACATATTGGGCAGCCTGTTCCCCTATCGGAGGGGGATTAACCCCATCACCAACCTCTCCCCATTTACACACACTGGGCAGCCTGTTCCCCTATCGGAGGGGGATTAACCCCCTCACCCACCTCTCCCCATTTACACACACTTGGAGGCCTGTTCCCCTATCGGAGGGGGATTAACCCCCTCACCCAGTTCTCCCCATTTACACACACTTGGCAGGCTGTTCCCCTATCAGAGGGGGGTTAACCCCCTCACCCACCTCTCCCTATTTACACACACTGGGCAGCCTGTTCCCCTATCGGAGGGGGTAACCCCCTCACCCACCTCTCCCCATTTACACACACTGGGCAACCTGTTCCCCTATCGGAGGGGGATTAAACCCCTCACCCACCTCTCCCCATTTACACACACTGGGCAGCCTGTTCCCCTATCGGAGGGGGATTGACCCCCTCACCCACCTCTCCCCATTCACACACACTGGGCAGCCTGTTCCCCTATCGGAGAGGGATTAACCCTCTCACCCACCTCTCCCCATTTACACACACTGGGCAGCCTGTTCCCCTATCGGAGGGCGATTAACCCCCTCACCCACCTCTCCGCACTTACACACACTGGGCAGCCTGTTCCCCTATCGGAGCGGGATTAACCCCCTCACCCACCACTCCCCATTTACACACACTGTGCCGCCTGTTCCCCTATCCGAGGGGGATTAACTCCCTCACCCACCTCTCCCCATTTACACACACTGGGCAGCCTGTTCCCCTATCGGAGCGGGATTAACCCCCTCACCCACCACTCCCCATTTACACACACTGGGCAGCCTGGTCCCTATCGGAGGGGGATTAACTCCCTCACCCACCTCTCCCCATTTACACACACTGGGCAGCCTGTTCCCCTATCGGAGCGGGATTAACCCCCTCACCCACCTCTCCCCATTTACACACACTGGGCAGTCTGTTCCCCTATCGGAGGGGGATTAACCCTCTCACCCACCTCTCCCCATTTACACATATTGGGCAGCCTGTTCCCCTATCGGAGGGGGATTAAGCCCCTCGCCCACATCTCCCCATTTACACACACTGGGCAGCCTGTTCCCCTATCGGAGGGGGATTAACCCACTCACACACCTCTCCCCATTTACACACACTGGGCATCCTGTTCCCCTATCGGAGGGGGATTAACCCGCTCACCCACCACTCCCCATTTACACACACTGGGCAGCCTGTTCCCCGATCGGAGGGGGATTAACCCCCTCACCCACCTCTCCCCATTTACACACACTGGGCAGCCTGTTCCACTATCGGAGGGGGATTAACCCCCTCACCCACCTCTCCCCATTCACACACTCTGGGCAGCCTGTTCCCCTATCGGAGGGGGATTAACACTCTCACCCACCTCTCCTCATTTACACACACTGGGCAGCCTGTTCCCCTATCGGAGGGGGATTAACCCCCTCACCCACCTCTCCCCATTTACACACACTGGGCAGCCTGTTCCCCTATCGGAGGGGGATTAACCCACTCACCCACCTCTCCCCATTCACACACACTGGGCAGCCTGTTCCCCTATCGGAGGGGGATTAACCCCCTCACCCACCTCTCCCCATTTACACACACTGGGCAGCCTGTTCCCCTATCGGAGGGGGATTAACCCCCTCACCCACCTCTCCCCATTTACACACACTGGGCAGCCTGTTCCCCTATCGGAGGGGGATTAACCCACTCACCCACCTCTCCCCATTTACACACACTGGGCAGCCTGTTCCCCTATGGGAGGGGGATTAACTCCCTCACCCACCTCTCCCCATTTACACACACTGGGCAGCCTGTTCCCCTATCAGAGAGGGATTAACCCCCTCACCCACCACTCCCCATTTACACACACTGGGCAGCCTGTTCCCCTATCGGAGGGGGATTAACCCGCTCACCCACCACTCCCCATTTACACACACTGAGCAGCCTGTTCCCCGATCGGAGGCGGATTAACCCCCTCACCTACCTCTCCCCATTTACACACACTGGGTAGCCTGTGCCCCGATCGGAGGGGGATTAACCTTCTCACCCACCTCTCCCCATTTACACACACTGGGCAGCCTGTTCCCCTATCGGAGGGGGATTAACCCCCTCACCCACCTCTCCCCATTTACACACACTGGGCAGCCTGTTCCCCTATCAGAGGGGAGTTAACCCCTCACCCACCTCTCCCCATTTCCACACACCTAGCAGCCTGTTCCCCTATCGGAGGGGGATTAACCCCCTCACCCACCTCTCCGCATTTACACACACTGGGCAGCCTGTTCCCCTATCGGAGGGGGATTAACACTCTCACCGACCTCTCCCCATTTACACACACTGGGCAGCCTGTTCCCCTGTCGGAGGGGGATTAACCCTCTCACCCACCTCTCCCCATTTACACACACTGGGCAGCCTGTTCCGCTATCAGAGGGGGATGAACCCCCTTACCCACCTCTCTCCATTTACACACACTGGGCAGCCTGTTCCCCTATCGGAGGGGGATTAACCCCCTCACCCACCTCTCCCCATTTACACACACTGGGCAGCCTGTTCCCCTATCAGAAGGGGATGAACCCCCTTACCCACCTCTCTCCATTTACACACACTGGGCAGCCTGTTCCCCTATCGGAGGGGGATTAACCCCCTCACCCACCTCTCTCCATTTACACACACTGGGCAGCCTGTTCCCCTATCGGAGGGGGATTAACCCCCCCACCCACCTCTCCCCATTTACACACACTGGGCAACCTGTTCCCCTATCAGAGGGGGATTAACCCCCTCACCCACCTCTCCCCATTTACATACACTGGGCAGCCTGTTAACCTATTGGAGGGGGATTAACCCCCTCACCCACCTCTCCCCATTTACACATATTGGGCAGCCTGTTCCCCTATCGGAGGGGGATTAACCCCCTCACCCACCTCTCATTGTTTACACACACTGGGCAGTCAGTTCCCCTATCGGAGGGGGATTGACCCTCTCACCCACCTCTCCCCATTTACACACATTGGGCAGCCTGTTCCCCTATCAGAGGGGGATTACCCCCTCACCCACCTCTCCCCATTTACACACACTGGGCAGTCTGTTCCCCTATCGGAGCGGGATTAACCCTCTCACCCACCTCTCCCCATTTACACATATTGGGCAGCCTGTTCCCCTATCGGAGGGGGATTAACCCCCTCACCCACCTCTCCCCATTTACACACACTGGGCAGCCTGTTCCCCTATCGGAGGGGGATTAACCCCCTCACCCACCTCTCCCCATTTACACACACTGGGCAGCCTGTTCCCCTATCGGAGGGGGATTAACCCCCTCACCTACCTCTCCCCATTTACACACACTGGGCAGCCTGTTCCCCTATCGGAGGGGGATTAACCCTCTCACCCACCTCTCCCCATTTACAGACACAGGGCAGCCTGTGTCCCTATCGGAGGGGGATTAACCCCCTCACCCAGTTCTCCCCATTTACACACACTGGGCAGCCTGTTCCCCTATCAGAGGGGGGTTAACCCCCTCACCCACCTCTCCCTATTTACACACACTGGGCAGCCTGTTCCCCTATCGGAGGGGGATTAACCCCCTCACCCACCTCTCCCCATTTACACACACTGGGCAACCTGTTCCCCTATCGGAGGGGGATTAAACCCCTCACCCACCTCTCCCCATTTACACACACTGGGCAGCCTGTTCCCCTATCGGAGGGGGATTGACCCCCTCACCCACCTCTCCCCATTCACACACACTGGGCAGCCTGTTCCCCTATCGGAGGGGGATTAACCCTCTCACCCACCTCTCCCCATTTACACACACTGGGCAGCCTGTTCCCCTATCGGAGGGGGATTAACCCCCTCACCCACCTCTCCCCATTTACACACACTGGGCAGCCTGTTCCCCTATCGGAGGGGGATTAACCCCCTCACCCACCTCTCCCCATTCACACACACTGGGCAGCCTGTTCCCCTATCGGGGGGGATTAACCCTCTCACCCACCTCTCCCCATTTACACACACTGGGCAGCCTGTTCCCCTATCGGAGGGGGATTAACCCCCTCACCCACCTCTCCCCATTTACACACACTGGGCAGCCTGTTCCCCTATCGGAGGGGGATTAACCCACTCACCCACCTCTCCCCATTTACACACACTGGGCAGCCTGTTCCCCTATCCGAGGGGGATTAACTCCCTCACCCACCTCTCCCCATTTACACACACTGGGCAGCCTGTTCCCCTATCGGAGCGGGATTGACCCCCTCACCCACCTCTCCCCATTTACACACACTGGGCAGCCTGGTCCCTATTGGAGGGGGATTAACCCCCTCACCCACCACTCCCCATTTACACACACTGGGCAGCCTGTTCCCCGATCGGAGGGGGATTAACCCCCTCACCCACCTCTCCCCATTTACACACACTGGGCAGCCTGTTCCCCTATCGGAGGGGGATTAACCCCCTCACCCACCTCTCCCCATTCACACACACTGGGCAGCCTGTTCCCCTATCGGAGGGGGATTAACCCTCTCACCCACCTCTCCCCATTTACACACACTGGGCAGCCTGTTCCCCTATCGGAGGGGGATTAACCCACTCACCCACCTCTCCCCATTTACACACACTGGGCAGCCTGTTCCCCTATCCGAGGGGGATTAACTCCCTCACCCACCTATCCCCATTTACACACACTGGGCAGCCTGTTCCCCTATCGGAGCGGGATTAACCCCCTCACCCACCACTCCCCATTTATACACACTGGGCAGCCTGGTCCCTATTGGAGGGGGATTAACCCCCTCACCCACCACTCCCCATTTACACACACTGGGCAGCCTGTTCCCCGATCGGAGGGGGATTAACCCCCTCACCCACCTCTCCCCATTTACACACACTGGGCAGCCTGTTCCCCTATCGGAGGGGGATTAACCCCCTCACCCACCTCTCCCCATTCACACACACTGGGCAGCCTGTTCCCCTATCGGAGGGGGATTAACTCTCTCACCCACCTCTCCCCATTTACACACACTGGGCAGCCTGTTCCCCTATCGGAGCGGGATTAACCCCCTCACCCACCACTCCCCATTTATACACACTGGGCAGCCTGGTCCCTATCGGAGGGGGATTAACCATCTCACCCACCTCTCCCCATTTACACACATTGGGCAGCTTGTTCCCCTATCGAAGGGGGATAAACCCCCTCACGCACCTCTCCCCATTTACACACACTGCGCAGCCTGTGACCCTATCGGAGGGGGATTAACCCCCTTACCCACCTCTCCCCATTTACACACACCGGGCAGCCTGTTCCCCTATCGGAGGGGGGTTAACCTTCTCACCCACCTCTCCCCATTTACACACACTGGGCAGCCTGTTCCCCTATCGGAGGGGGGTTAACCTTCTCACCCACCTCTCCCCATTTACACACACTGGGCAGCCTGTGCCCCTATCAGAGGGGGGTTAACCCCCTCACCCACCTCTCCCCATTTAACACTTGGCAGCCTATTCCCCTATCGGAGGGGGATTAACCCTCGCACCCACCTCTCTCCATTTACACACACTGGGCAGCCTGTTCCCCTATCAGAGGGGGGTTAACCCCCTCACCCACCTCTCTCCATTTACACACACTGGGCAGCCGGTTCCCCTATCGGAGGGGGATTAACCCCTCACCCACCTCTCCCCATTTACATACACTGGGCAGCCTGTTCCCCTGTCGGAGGGGGATTAACCCCCTCGCCCACCTCTCCCAATTTACAAACACTTGGCAGCCTGTTCCCCTATCAGAGGGGGATTAACCTTCTCACCCACCTCTCCCCATTTACACACACTGGGCAGCCTGTTCTCCTATCGGAGGGGGATTAACCCCCTCACCCACCTGTCCGCATTTACACACACTGGGCAGCCTGTTCCCCTATCGGAGGGGGATTAACATTCTCACCGACCTCTCCCCATTTACACACACTGGGCAGCCTGTTCCCCTATCGGAGGGGGATTAACCCTCTCACCCACCTCTCCCCATTTACACACACTGGGCAGCCTGTTCCCCTATCGGAGGGGGATTAACCCCCTCACCCACCTATCCCCATTTACATACACTGGGCAGCCTGTTAACCTATTGGAGGGGGATTAACCCCCTCACCCACCTATCCCCATTTACACACACTGGGCTGCCTGTTCCCCTATCGGAGGGGGATTAACCCCCTCACCCACCTCTCATTGTTTACACATACTGGGCAGTCTGTTCCCCTATCGGAGGGGGATTAACCTCCTCACCCACCTCTCCCCATTTACACATTTTGGGCAGCCTGTTCCCCTATCGGAGGGGGATTAAGCCCCTCACCCACATCTCCCCATTTACACACACTAGGCAGCCTGTTCCCCTATCAGAGGGGGATGAACCCCCTTACCCACCTCTCCCCATTTACACACACTGGGCAGCCTGTTCCCCTATCAGAGCGGGATTAACCCCCTCACCCACCACTCCCCATTTACACACACTGGGCAGCCTGTTCACCTATCGGAGGGGGATTAACCCTCTCACCCACCTCTCCCCATTTACACGTATTGGGCAGCCTGTTCCCCTATCGGAGGGGGACTAAGCCACTCGCCCACATCTCCCCATTTACACACACTGGGCAGCCTGTTCCCCTATCGGAGGGGGATTAACCCGCTCACCCACCACTCCCCATTTACACACACTGGGCAGCCTGTTCCCCGATCGGAGGGGGATTAACCCCCTCACCCACCTCTCCCCATTTACACACACTGGGCAGCCTGTTCCCCTATCGGAGGGGGATTAACCCCCTCACCCACCTCTCCCCATTCACACACACTGGGCAGCCTGTTCCCCTATCGGAGGGGGATTAACTCCCTCACCCACCTCTCCCCATTTACACACACTGGGCAGCCTGTTCCCCTATCGGAGCGGGATTGACCCCCTCACCCACCTCTCCCCATTTACACACACTGGGCAGCCTGGTCCCTATTGGAGGGGGATTAACCCCCTCACCCACCACTCCCCATTTACACACACTGGGCAGCCTGTTCCCCGATCGGAGGGGGATTAACCCCCTCACCCACCTCTCCCCATTTACACACACTGGGCAGCCTGTTCCCCTATCGGAGGGGGATTAACCCCCTCACCCACCTCTCCCCATTCACACACACTGGGCAGCCTGTTCCCCTATCGGAGGGGGATTAACCCTCTCACCCACCTCTCCCCATTTACACACACTGGGCAGCCTGTTCCCCTATCGGAGGGGGATTAACCCACTCACCCACCTCTCCCCATTTACACACACTGGGCAGCCTGTTCCCCTATCCGAGGGGGATTAACTCCCTCACCCACCTATCCCCATTTACACACACTGGGCAGCCTGTTCCCCTATCGGAGCGGGATTAACCCCCTCACCCACCACTCCCCATTTATACACACTGGGCAGCCTGGTCCCTATTGGAGGGGGATTAACCCCCTCACCCACCACTCCCCATTTACACACACTGGGCAGCCTGTTCCCCGATCGGAGGGGGATTAACCCCCTCACCCACCTCTCCCCATTTACACACACTGGGCAGCCTGTTCCCCTATCGGAGGGGGATTAACCCCCTCACCCACCTCTCCCCATTCACACACACTGGGCAGCCTGTTCCCCTATCGGAGGGGGATTAACTCTCTCACCCACCTCTCCCCATTTACACACACTGGGCAGCCTGTTCCCCTATCGGAGCGGGATTAACCCCCTCACCCACCACTCCCCATTTATACACACTGGGCAGCCTGGTCCCTATCGGAGGGGGATTAACCCTCTCACCCACCTTTCCCCATTTACACACATTGGGCAGCTTGTTCCCCTATCGAAGGGGGATAAACCCCCTCACGCACCTCTCCCCATTTACACACACTGGGCAGCCTGTGACCCTATCGGAGGGGGATTAACCCCCTTACCCACCTCTCCCCATTTACACACACCGGGCAGCCTGTTCCCCTATCGGAGGGGGGTTAACCTTCTCACCCACCTCTCCCCATTTACACACACTGGGCAGCCTGTTCCCCTATCGGAGGGGGGTTAACCTTCTCACCCACCTCTCCCCATTTACACACACTGGGCAGCCTGTGCCCCTATCAGAGGGGGGTTAACCCCCTCACCCACCTCTCCCCATTTAACACTTGGCAGCCTATTCCCCTATCGGAGGGGGATTAACCCTCGCACCCACCTCTCTCCATTTACACACACTGGGCAGCCGGTTCCCCTATCGGAGGGGGATTAACCCCTCACCCACCTCTCCCCATTTACATACACTGGGCAGCCTGTTCCCCTGTCGGAGGGGGATTAACCCCCTCGCCCACCTCTCCCAATTTACAAACACTTGGCAGCCTGTTCCCCTATCAGAGGGGGATTAACCTTCTCACCCACCTCTCCCCATTTACACACACTGGGCAGCCTGTTCTCCTATCGGAGGGGGATTAACCCCCTCACCCACCTGTCCGCATTTACACACACTGGGCAGCCTGTTCCCCTATCGGAGGGGGATTAACACTCTCACCGACCTCTCCCCATTTACACACACTGGGCAGCCTGTTCCCCTATCGGAGGGGGATTAACCCTCTCACCCACCTCTCCCCATTTACACACACTGGGCAGCCTGTTCCCCTATCGGAGGGGGATTAACCCCCTCACCCACCTCTCCCCATTTACATACACTGGGCAGCCTGTTAACCTATTGGAGGGGGATTAACCCCCTCACCCACCTATCCCCATTTACACACACTGGGCTGCCTGTTCCCCTATCGGAGGGGGATTAACCCCCTCACCCACCTCTCATTGTTTACACATACTGGGCAGTCTGTTCCCCTATCGGAGGGGGATTAACCTCCTCACCCACCTCTCCCCATTTACACATTTTGGGCAGCCTGTTCCCCTATCGGAGGGGGATTAAGCCCCTCACCCACATCTCCCCATTTACACACACTAGGCAGCCTGTTCCCCTATCAGAGGGGGATGAACCCCCTTACCCACCTCTCCCCATTTACACACACTGGGCAGCCTGTTCCCCTATCAGAGCGGGATTAACCCCCTCACCCACCACTCCCCATTTACACACACTGGGCAGCCTGTTCACCTATCGGAGGGGGATTAACCCTCTCACCCACCTCTCCCCATTTACACGTATTGGGCAGCCTGTTCCCCTATCGGAGGGGGACTAAGCCCCTCGCCCACATCTCCCCATTTACACACACTGGGCAGCCTGTTCCCCTATCGGAGGGGGATTAAACCGCTCACCCACCACTCCCCATTTACACACACTGGGCAGCCTGTTCCCCGATCGGAGGGGGATTAACCCCCTCACCCACCTCTCCCCATTTACACACACTGGGCAGCCTGTTCCCCTATCGGAGGGGGATTAACCCCCTCACCCACCTCTCCCCATTCACACACACTGGGCAGCCTGTTCCCCTATCGGAGGGGGATTAACCCTCTCACCCACCTCTCCCCATTTACACACACTGAGCAGCCTGTTCCCCGATCGGTGGGGGATTAACCCCCTCACCTACCTCTCCCCATTTACACACACTGGGTAGCCTGTGCCCCGATCGGAGGGGGATTAACCTTCTCACCCACCTCTCCCCATTTACACACACTGGGCAGCCTGTTCCCCTATCGGAGGGGGATTAACCCCCTCACCCACCTCTCCCCATTTACACACACTGGGCAGCCTATTCCCCTATCGGAGGGGGATTAACCCCCTCACCCACCTCTCCCCATTTACACACACTGGGCAGTCTGTTCCCCTATCGGAGGGGGATTAACCACCTCACCCACCTCTCCCCATTTACACACACTGGGCAGCCTGTTCCCCTATCGGAGGGGGATTAACCCCCTCACCCACCTCTCCCCATTTACACACACGGGGCAGCCTGTTCCCCTATCGGAGGGGGATTAAGCCCCTCACCCACCTCTCCCCATTTACACACACTGGGCAGTCTGTTCCCCTATCGGAGGGGGATTAACCCCCTCACCCACCTCTCCCCATTTACACACACTGGGCAGCCTGTTCCCCTATCGGAGGGGGATTAACCCCTTCACCCACCTCTCCCCATTTACACACACTGGGCAGCCTGTGCCCCTATCGGAGGGGGATTAACCTTCTCAACCACCTCTCCCCATTTACACACACTGAGCAGCCTGTTCCCCTATCGGAGGGGGATTAACCCCCTCACCCACCTCTCCCCATTTACACACACTGGGCAGCCTGTTCCCCTGTCAGAGGGGTGTTAACCCCCTCACCCACCTCTCCCCATTTACACACACTGGGCAGCCTGTTCCCCTATGGGAGGGGGTTTAACCCCCTCACCCACCTCTCCCCATTTACACACACTGGGCAGCCTATTCCCCTATCCGAGGGGGAATAACTCCCTCACCCACCTCTCCCCATTTACGCACACTGGGCAGCCTGTTCCCCGATCGGAGCGGGATTGACCCCCTCACCCACCTCTCCCCATTTACATACACTGGGCAGCCTGTTCCCCTATCGGAGGGGGATTAACCCCCTCACCCACCTCTCATTGTTTACACACACTGGGCAGTCTGTTCCCCATCGGAGGGGGATTAACCCTCTCACCCACCTCTCCCCATTTACACACACTGGGCAGCCTGTTCCCCTATCGGAGGGGGTTAAGCCCATCACCCACCTCTCCCCATTTACAGACACTGAGCAGCCTGTTCCCCTGTCAGAGGGGGGTTAACCCCATCACCAACCTCTCCCCATTTACACACACTGGGCAGCCTGTTCCCCTATCAGAGGGGGGTTAACCCCATCACCAACCTCTCCCCACTTACACACACTGGGCAGCCTGTTTCCCTATCGGAGGGGGATTAGGCCCCTCACCCACCTCTCCCCATTTACACACACTGGGCAGCCTGTTCCCCTATCGGAGGGGGATTAACCCCACACCCACCTCTCCCCATTTACATACACTGGGCAGCCTGTTCCCCTATCGGAGGGGGATTAACCCCCTCGCCCACCTCTCCCAATTTACAAACACTTGGCAGCCTGTTCCCCTATCGGAGGGGGATTAACCTTCTCACCCACCTCTCCCCATTTACACACACTGGGCAGCCTGTTCCCCTATCAGAGGGTGATTAACTCCCTCACCCACCTCTCCCCATTTACACACACTGGGCAGCCTGTTCCCCTATCGGAGGGGGATTAACCCTCTCACCCACCTCTCCCGATTTACACACACTGGGCAGACTGTTCCCCTATCGGAGGGGGATTAACCCCGTCTCCCACCCCATTTACACACACTGGGCAGCCTGTTCCCCTATCGGAGGGGGATTCACACTCTCACCGACCTCTCCCCATTTACACACACTGGGCAGCCTGTTCCCCTATCGGAGGGGGATTAACCCTCTCACCCACCTCTCCCCATTTACACACACTGGGCAGCCTGTTCCCCTATCAGAGGGGGATGAACCCACTTACCCACCTCTCCCCATTTACACACTGGGCAGCCTGTTCCCCGATCGGAGGGGGATTAACCCCCTCACCCACCTCTCCCCATTTACACACACTGGGCAACCTGTTCCCCTATCAGAGAGGGGTTAACCCCCTCACCTACCTCTCCCCATTTACACACTGGGCAGCCTGTTCCCCTATCGGAGGGGGATTAACCCCCTCACCCACCTATCCCCATTTACACACACTGGGCGGCCTGTTCCCCTATCGGAGGGGGATTAACCCCCTCACCCACCTCTCCCCATTTACACACACTGGGCAGCCTGTTCCCCTGTCGGAGGGGGATTAACCCCCTCACCCACCTCTCATTGTTTACACACACTGGGCAGTCTGTTCCCCTATCGGAGGGGGATTGACCCTCTCACCCACCTCTCCCCATTTACACACATTGGGCAGCCTGTTCCCCTATCAGAGGGGGATTAAGCCCCTCACCTACCTCTCCCCATTTACACACACTGGGCAGTCTGTTCCCCTATCGGAGGGGGATTAACCTTCTCACCCACCTCTCCCCATTTACACATATTGGGCAGCCTGTTCCCCTATCGGAGGGGGATTAACCCCATCACCAACCTCTCCCCATTTACACACACTGGGCAGCCTGTTCCCCTATCGGAGGGGGATTAGCCCCCTCACCCACATCTCCCCATTTACACACACTGGGCAGCCTGTTCCCCTATCGGAGGGGGGTTAACCCCCTCACCCACCTCTCCCCATTTACACACACTTGGAGGCCTGTTCCCCTATCGGAGGGGGATTAACCCCCTCACCCAGTTCTCCCCATTTACACACACTTGGCAGGCTGTTCCCCTATCAGAAGGGGGTTAACCCCCTCACCCACCTCTCCCTATTTACACACACTGGGCAGCCTGTTCCCCTATCGGAGGGGGATTAACCCCCTCACCCACCTCTCCCCATTTACACACACTGGGCAACCTGTTCCCCTATCGGAGGGGGATTAACCCCTCACCCACCTCTCCCCATTTACACACACTGGGCAGCCTGTTCCCCTATCGGAGGGGGATTGACCCCCTCACCCACCTCTCCCCATTCACACACACTGGGCAGCCTGTTCCCCTATCGGAGGGGGATTAACCCTCTCACCCACCTCTCCCCATTTACACACACTGGGCAGCCTGTTCCCCTATCGGAGGGCGATTAACCCCCTCACCCACCTCTCCCCACTTACACACACTGGGCAGCCTGTTCCCCTATCGGAGCGGGATTAACCCCCTCACCCACCACTCCCCATTTACACACACTGTGCCGCCTGTTCCCCTATCCGAGGGGGATTAACTCCCTCACCCACCTCTCCCCATTTACACACACTGGGCAGCCTGTTCCCCTATCGGAGCGGGATTAACCCCCTCACCCACCACTCCCCATTTACACACACTGGGCAGCCTGGTCCCTATCGGAGGGGGATTAACTCCCTCACCCACCTCTCCCCATTTACACACACTGGGCAGCCTGTTCCCCTATCGGAGCGGGATTAACCCCCTCACCCACCTCTCCCCATTTACACACACTGGGCAGTCTGTTCCCCTATCGGAGGGGGATTAACCCTCTCACCCACCTCTCCCCATTTACACATATTGGGCAGCCTGTTCCCCTATCGGAGGGGGATTAAGCCCCTCGCCCACATCTCCCCATTTACACACACTGGGCAGCCTGTTCCCCTATCGGAGGGGGATTAACCCACTCACACACCTCTCCCCATTTACACACACTGGGCATCCTGTTCCCCTATCGGAGGGGGATTAACCCGCTCACCCACCACTCCCCATTTACACACACTGGGCAGCCTGTTCCCCGATCGGAGGGGGATTAACCCCCTCACCCACCTCTCCCCATTTACACACACTGGGCAGCCTGTTCCACTATCGGAGGGGGATTAACCCCCTCACCCACCTCTCCCCATTCACACACACTGGGCAGCCTGTTCCCCTATCGGAGGGGGATTAACACTCTCACCCACCTCTCCCCATTTACACACACTGGGCAGCCTGTTCCCCTATCGGAGGGGGATTAACCCCCTCACCCACCTCTCCCCATTTACACACACTGGGCAGCCTGTTCCCCTATCGGAGGGGGATTAACCCACTCACCCACCTCTCCCCATTCACACACACTGGGCAGCCTGTTCCCCTATCGGAGGGGGATTAACCCTCTCACCCACCTCTCCCCATTTACACACACTGGGCAGCCTGTTCCCCTATCGGAGGGGGATTAACCCCCTCACCCACCTCTCCCCATTTACACACACTGGGCAGCCTGTTCCCCTATCGGAGGGGGATTAACCCACTCACCCACCTCTCCCCATTTACACACACTGGGCAGCCTGTTCCCCTATGGGAGGGGGATTAACTCCGTCACCCACCTCTCCCCATTTACACACACTGGGCAGCCTGTTCCCCTATCAGAGAGGGATTAACCCACTCACCCACCACTCCCCATTTACACACACTGGGCAGCCTGTTCCCCTATCGGAGGGGGATTAACCCGCTCACCCACCACTCCCCATTTACACACACTGAGCAGCCTGTTCCCCGATCGGAGGGGGATTAACCCCCTCACCTACCTCTCCCCATTTACACACACTGGGTAGCCTGTGCCCCGATCGGAGGGGGATTAACCTTCTCACCCACCTCTCCCCATTTACACACACTGGGCAGCCTGTTCCCCTATCGGAGGGGGATTAACCCCCTCACCCACCTCTCCCCATTTACACACACTGGGCAGCCTGTTCCCCTATCAGAGGGGAGTTAACCCCTCACCCACCTCTCCCCATTTCCACACACCTAGCAGGCTGTTCCCCTATCGGAGGGGGTTAACCACCTCACCCACCTCTCCCCATTTACACACACGGGGCAGCCTGTTCCCCTTTCGGAGTGCGATTAACCCCCTCACCCACCTCTCCCCATTTACACACACTGGGCAGTCTGTTCCCCTATCGGAGGGGGATTAACCCCATCACCCACCTCTCCCCATTTACACACACTGGGCAGCCTGTTCCCCTATGGGAGGGGGTTTAACCCCCTCACCCACCTCTCCCCATTCACACACTGGGCAGCCTGTTAACCAATTGGAGGCGGAATAACCCCCTCACCCACCTCTCCCCATTTACACACACTGGGCAGCCTGTTCCCCTATCGGAGGGGGATTAACTCCCTCACCCACCTCTCCCCATTTACACACACTGGGCAGCCTGTTACCCGATCGGAGCGGGATTGACCCCCTCACCCACCTCTCCCCATTTACACACATTGGGCAGCCTGTTCCCCTATCCGAGGGGGATTAACTCCCTCTCCCACCTCTCCCCATTTACACACACTGGGCAGCCTGTTCCCCGATCGGAGCGGGATTGACCCCCTCACCCACCTCTCCCCATTTACACACACTGGGCAGCCTGTTCCCCTATCCGAGGGGGATTAACCCCCTCACCCACCTCTCCCCATTTACACACACTGGGCAGCCTGTTCCCCTATCAGAGAGGGATTAACCCTCTCACCCACCACTCCCCATTTACACACACTGGGCAGCCTGTTCCCCTATCGGAGGGGGATTAACCCCCTCACCCACCTCTCCCCATTTACACACACTGGGCAGCCTGTTCCCCTATCCGAGGGGGATTAACTCCCTCACCCACCTCTCCCCATTTAAACACATTGGGCAGTCTGTTCCCCTATCGGAGGGGGATTAACCCCCTCACCCACCTCTCCCCATTTACACACACTGGGCAGCCTGTTCCCCTATCGGAGGGGGATTAACCCCCTCACCCACCTCTCCCCATTTACACACACTGGGCAGTCTGTTCCCCTATCGGAGGGGGATTAACCCCCTCACCCACCTCTCCCCATTTACACACAGTGGGCAGCCTGTTCCCCTATCGGAGGGGGATTAACCCCCTCACCCACCTCTCCCCTTTCACACACTGGGCAGCCTGTTAACCAATTGGAGGCGGAATAACCCCCTCACCCACCTCTCCCCTTTCACACACTGGGCAGCCTGTTAACCAATTGGAGGCGGAATAACCCCCTCACCCACCTCTCCCCATTTACACACACTGGGCAGCCTGTTCCCCTATCCGAGGGGGATTAACTCCCTCACCCACCTCTCCCCATTTACACACACTGGGCAGCCTGTTCCCCTATCGGAGGGGGATTAACCCCCTCACCCACCTCTCCCCATTTACACACACTGGGCAACCTGTTCCCCTATCCGAGGGGGATTAACTCCCTCACCCACCTCTCCCCATTTACACACACTGGGCAGCCTGTTCCCCTATCAGAGAGGGATTAACCCTCTCACCCACCACTCCCCATTTACACACACTGAGCAGCCTGTTCCCCTATCGGAGGGGGATTAACCCCCTCACCCACCTCTCCCCATTCACACACACTGGGCAGCCTGTTCCCCTACCGGAGGGGGATTAACCCCCTCACCCACCACTCCCCATTTACACACACTGGGCAGCCTGTTCCACTATCGGAGGGGGATTAACCCCCTCACCCACCACTCCCCATTTACACACACTGGGCAGCCTGTTCCCCTATCGGAGGGGGATTAACCCCCTCACCCACCTCTCCCCATTCACACACACTGGGCAGCCTGTTCCCCTATCCGAGGGGGATTAACTCCCTCACCCACCTCTTCCCATTTACACACACTGGGCAGCCTGTGCCCCTATCGGAGCGGGATTGACCCCCTCACCCACCTCTCCCCATTTACACACACTGGGCAGCCTGTTCCCCTATCGGAGGGGGATTAACCCGCTCACCCACCACTCCCCATTTACACACACTGGGCAGTCTGTTCCCCTATCGGAGGGGGATTAACCCCCTCACCCACCTCTCCCCATTTACACACACTGGGCAGCCTGTTCCCCGATCGGAGGGGGATTAACCCACTCACCCACCTCTCCCCATTTACACACACTGGGCAGCCTGTTCCCCTATCGGAGGGGTATTAACCCCCTCACCCACCCCTCCCCATTTACACACACTGGGCAGTCTGTTCCCCTATCGGAGGGGGATTAACCCACTCACCCACCTCTCCCCATTTACACACACTGGGCAGCCTGTTCCCCTATCCGAGGGGGATTAACTCCCTCACCCACCTCTCCCCATTTACACACACTGGGCAGCCTGTTCCCCTATCAGAGAGGGATTAACCCCCTCACCCACCTCTCCCCATTTACACACACTGGGCAGCATGGTCCCTATCGGAGGAGGATTAACCCGCTCACCCACCTCTCCCCATTTACACACACTGGGCAGCCTGTTCCCCTATCGGAGAGGGATTAACGACCTCACCCACCTCTCCCCATTTACACACACTGGGCAGCCTGTTCCCCTATCGGAGAGGGATTAACGACCTCACCCACCTCTCCCCATTTACACACACTGGGCAGCCTGTTAACCTATTGGAGGGGGATTAACCCTCTCACCCACCTCTCCCCATTCACACACACTGGGCAACCTGTTCTCCTATCGGAGTGCGATTAACCCCCTCACCCACCTCTCCCCATTTACACACACTGGGCAGTCTGTTCCCCTGTCAGAGGGGGGTTAACCCCTTCACCCACCTCTCCCCATTTACACACACTGGGCAGCCTGTTCCCCTATGGGAGGGGGATTAACCCCCTCACCCACCTCTCCCCATTTACACACACTGGGCAGCCTGTTCCCCTATGGGAGGGGGTTTAACCCCCTCACCCACCTCTCCCCATTTACACACACTGGGCAGCCTGTTCCCCTATCGGAGGGGGATTAACCCCCTCACCCACCTCTCCCCATTCACACACTGGGCAGCCTGTTAACCAATTGGAGGCGGAATAACCCCCTCACCCACCTCTCCCCATTTACACACACTGGGCAGCCTATTCCCCTATCGGAGCGGGATTAACCCCCTCACCCACCTCTCCCCATTCACACACACTGGGCAGCCTGTTCCCCTATCGGAGGGGGATTAACCCCCTCACCCACCTCTCCCCATTTACACACACTGGGCATCCTATTCCCCTATCGGAGCGGGATTAACCCCCTCATCCACCTCTCCCCATTTACACACACTGGGCAGCCTATTCCCCTATCGGAGCGGGATTAACCCCCTCATCCACCTCTCCCCATTTACACACACTGGGCAGCCTGTTCCACTATCGGAGGGCGATTAACCCCCTCACCCACCTCTCCCATTTACACACACTGGGCAGCCTGTTCCCCTATCGGAGGGCGATTATCCCCCTCACTCACCTCTCCCCATTTACACACACTGGGCAGCCTGTTCCCCCTATCGGAGGGGGATTAACACCCTCACCCACCTCTCCACATTTACACACACTGGGCAACCTGTTCCCCTATCGGAGGGGGATTAAACCTCTCACCCACCTCTCCCCATTTACACACACTGGGCAGCCTGTTCCCCTATCGGAGGGGGATTAACCCCCTCACCCACCTCTCCCCATTCACACACTGGGCAGCCTGTTCCCCTATCGGAGGGGGATTAACCCTCTCACCCACTTCTCCCCATTTACACACACTGGGCAGCCTGTTCCCCTATCGGAGGGGGATTAACCCCCTCACCCACCTCTCCCCATTTACACACACTGGGCAGCCTGTTCCCCTATCGGACGGGGATTAACCCCCTCACCCACCTCTCCCCATTTACACACACTGGGCAGACTGTTCCACTATCGGAGGGGGATTAACCCCCTGACCCACCTCTCCCCATTCAAACACTGGGCAGCCTGTTCCCCTATCGGAGGGGGATTAACCCTCTCACCCACCTCTCCCCATTTACACACACTGGGCAGCCTGTTCCCCTATCGGAGGGGGATTAACCCCCTCACCCACCTCTCCCCATTCACACACACTGGGCAGCCTGTTCCCCTATCGGAGGGGGATTAACCCTCTCACCCACCTCTCCCCATTTACAGACACTGGGCAGCCTGTTCCCCTATCGGAGGGGGATTAACCCCCTCACCCACCTCTCCCCATTTACACACACTGGGCAGCCTGTTCCCCTATCGGAGGGGGATTAACCCCCTCACCCACCTCTCCCCATTTACACACACTGGGCAGCCTGTTCCCCTATCGGAGGGGGATTAACCCCTCACCCACCCCATTTACACACACTGGGCAGCCTGTTCCCCTATCGGAAGGGGATTAACCCCCTCACCCACCTCTCCCCATTTACACACACTGGGCAGCCTGTTCCCCTATCGGAGGGGGATTAACCCCCTCACCCACCTCTCCCCATTTACACACACTGGGCAGCCTGTTCCCCTATCAGAGGGGAGTTAACCCCTCACCCACCTCTCCCCATTTCCACACACCGGGCAGCCTGTTCCCCTATCGGAGGGGGATTAACCACCTCACCCACCTCACCCCATTTACACACACTGGGCTGCCTGTTAACCTATCGGAGGGGGATTAACCCCCTCACCCACCTCTCCACATTTACACACACTGGGCAGCCTGTTCCCCTATCGGAGGCGGATTAACCCCCTCACCCACCTCTCCCCATTTACACACACTGGGCAGCCTGTTCCCCTATCGGAGGGGGATTAACCCCCTCACCCACCTCTCCACATTTACACACACTGGGCAGCCTGTTCCCCTATCGGAGGGGGTTTAACCCCCTCACCCACCTCTCCCAATTCACACACACTGGGCAGCCTGTTCCCCTATCGGAGGGGGATTAACTCCCTCACCCTCCTCTCCCCATTTACACACACTGGGCAGCCTGTTCCCCTATCGGAGCGGGATTGACCCCCTCACCCACCTCTCCCTATTTACACACACTGGGCAGCCTGTTCCCCTATCAGAGGGGGGTTAACCCCCTCACCCACCTCTCCCCATTCACACACTGGGCAGCCTGTTAACCAATTGTAGGCGGATTAACCCCCTCACCCACCTCTCCCCATTTACACACACTGGGCAGCCTGTTCCCCTATCAGAGGGGAGTTAACCCCTCACCCACCTCTCCCCATTTCCACACACCGGGCAGCCTGTTCCCCTATCGGAGGGGGATTAACCCCCTCACCCACCTCTCCCCATCTACACACACGGGGCAGCCTGTTCCCCTATCGGAGGGGGATTAACCCCCTCACCCACCTCTCCCCATTTACACACACTGGGCAGTCTGTTCCCCTATCGGAGGGGGATTAACCCCCTCACCCACCTCTCCCCATTTACACACACTGGGCAGTCTGTTCCCCTATCGGAGGGGGATTAACCCCCTCACCCACCTCTCCACATTTACACACATTGGGCAGCCTGTTCCCCTATCGGAGGGGGATTAAGCCCCTCACCCACCTCTCCCCATTTACACACACTGGGCAGCCTGTTCCCCTATCGGAGTGGGATTAACCCCCTCACCCACCTCTCCCCATTAACACACACTGGGCAGCCTGTTCCCCTATCGGAGGGGGATTAACCCCCTCACCCACCTCTCCCCATTTACACACACTGGGCAGCCTGTTCCCCTATCGGAGGGGGATTAACCCCCTCACCCACCTCTCCCCATTTACACACACTGGGCAGTCTGTTCCCCTATCAGAGGGGGGTTAACCCCCTCACCCACCTCTCCCCATTTACACACACTGGGCAGCCTTTTCCCCTATGGGAGGGGGTTTAACCCCTCACCCACCTCTCCTCATTTACACACACTGGGCAGCCTGTTCCCCTATCGGAGGGGGATTAACCCCCTCACCCACCTCTCCCCATTTACACACACTGGGCAGCCTATTCCCCTATCGGAGCGGGATTAACCCCCTCATCCACCTCTCCCCATTTACACACACTGGGCAGCCTGTTCCACTATCGGAGGGGGATTAACCCCCTCACCCACCTCTCCCCATTTACACCCACTGGGCAGCCTGTTCCCCTATCGGAGGGGGATAAACCCCCACACCCAACTCTCCCCATTTACACACACTGGGCAGCCTGTATCCCTATCAGAGGGGGGTTAACCCCTCACTCACCTCTCCCCATTTACACACACCGGGCAGCCTGTTCCCCTATCGGAGGGGGATTAACCCCCTCACCCACCTCTCCCCATTTACACACACTGGGCAGCCTGATCCCCTATCGGAGGGCGATTAACCCCCTCGCCCACCTCTCCCCATTTACACACACTGGGCAGCCTGTTCCCCTATCAGAGAGGGATTAACCCTCTCACCCACCACGCCCCATTTACACACACTGGGCAGCCTGTTCCCCTATCGGAGCGGGATTGACCCCCTCACCCACCTCTCCCTATTTACACACACTGGGCAGCATGTTCCCCTATCAGAGGGGGGTTAACCCCCTCACCCACCTCTCCCCATTCACACACTGGGCAGCCTGTTAACCAATTGGAGGCGGATTAACCCCCTCACCCACCTCTCCCCATTTACACACACTGGGCAGCCTGTTCCCCTATCAGAGGGGAGTTAACCCCTCACCCACCTCTCCCCATTTCCACACACCGGGCAGCCTGTTCCCCTATCGGAGGGGGATTAACCCCCTCACCCACCTCTCCCCATCTACACACACTGGGCAACCTGTTCCCCTATCGGAGGGGGATTAAACCTCTCACCCACCTCTCCCCATTTACACACACTGGGCAGCCTGTTCCCCTATCGGAGGGGGATTAACCCCCTCACCCACCTCTCCCCATTCACACACTGGGCAGCCTGTTCCCCTATCGGAGGGGGATTAACCCTCTCACCCACTTCTCCCCATTTACACACACTGGGCAGCCTGTTCCCCTATCGGAGGGGGATTAACCCCCTCACCCACCTCTCCCCATTTACACACACTGGGCAGCCTGTTCCCCTATCGGACGGGGATTAACCCCCTCACCCACCTCTCCCCATTTACACAGACTGGGCAGACTGTTCCACTATCGGAGGGGGATTAACCCCCTGACCCACCTCTCCCCATTCAAACACTGGGCAGCCTGTTCCCCTATCGGAGGGGGATTAACCCTCTCACCCACCTCTCCCCATTTACACACACTGGGCAGCCTGTTCCACTATCGGAGGGGGATTAACCCCCTCACCCACCTCTCCCCATTCACACACACTGGGCAGCCTGTTCCCCTATCGGAGGGGGATTAACCCTCTCACCCACCTCTCCCCATTTACAGACACTGGGCAGCCTGTTCCCCTATCGGAGGGGGATTAACCCCCTCACCCACCTCTCCCCATTTACACACACTGGGCAGCCTGTTCCCCTATCGGAGGGGGATTAACCCCCTCACCCACCTCTCCCCATTTACACACACTGGGCAGCCTGTTCCCCTATCGGAGGGGGATTAACCCCTCACCCACCCCATTTACACACACTGGGCAGCCTGTTCCCCTATCGGAAGGGGATTAACCCCCTCACCCACCTCTCCCCATTTACACACACTGGGCAGCCTGTTCCCCTATCGGAGGGGGATTAACCCCCTCACCCACCTCTCCCCATTTACACACACTGGGCAGCCTGTTCCCCTATCAGAGGGGAGTTAACCCCTCACCCACCTCTCCCCATTTCCACACACCGGGCAGCCTGTTCCCCTATCGGAGGGGGATTAACCACCTCACCCACCTCACCCCATTTACACACACTGGGCTGCCTGTTAACCTATCGGAGGGGGATTAACCCCCTCACCCACCTCTCCACATTTACACACACTGGGCAGCCTGTTCCCCTATCGGAGGCGGATTAACCCCCTCACCCACCTCTCCCCATTTACACACACTGGGCAGCCTGTTCCCCTATCGGAGGGGGATTAACCCCCTCACCCACCTCTCCACATTTACACACACTGGGCAGCCTGTTCCCCTATCGGAGGGGGTTTAACCCCCTCACCCACCTCTCCCAATTCACACACACTGGGCAGCCTGTTCCCCTATCGGAGGGGGATTAACTCCCTCACCCTCCTCTCCCCATTTACACACACTGGGCAGCCTGTTCCCCTATCGGAGCGGGATTGACCCCCTCACCCACCTCTCCCTATTTACACACACTGGGCAGCCTGTTCCCCTATCAGAGGGGGGTTAACCCCCTCACCCACCTCTCCCCATTCACACACTGGGCAGCCTGTTAACCAATTGTAGGCGGATTAACCCCCTCACCCACCTCTCCCCATTTACACACACTGGGCAGCCTGTTCCCCTATCAGAGGGGAGTTAACCCCTCACCCACCTCTCCCCATTTCCACACACCGGGCAGCCTGTTCCCCTATCGGAGGGGGATTAACCCCCTCACCCACCTCTCCCCATCTACACACACGGGGCAGCCTGTTCCCCTATCGGAGGGGGATTAACCCCCTCACCCACCTCTCCCCATTTACACACACTGGGCAGTCTGTTCCCCTATCGGAGGGGGATTTACCCCCTCACCCACCTCTCCCCATTTACACACACTGGGCAGTCTGTTCCCCTATCGGAGGGGGATTAACCCCCTCACCCACCTCTCCACATTTACACACATTGGGCAGCCTGTTCCCCTATCGGAGGGGGATTAAGCCCCTCACCCACCTCTCCCCATTTACACACACTGGGCAGCCTGTTCCCCTATCGGAGTGGGATTAACCCCCTCACCCACCTCTCCCCATTAACACACACTGGGCAGCCTGTTCCCCTATCGGAGGGGGATTAACCCCCTCACCCACCTCTCCCCATTTACACACACTGGGCAGCCTGTTCCCCTATCGGAGGGGGATTAACCCCCTCACCCACCTCTCCCCATTTACACACACTGGGCAGTCTGTTCCCCTATCAGAGGGGGGTTAACCCCCTCACCCACCTCTCCCCATTTACACACACTGGGCAGCCTTTTCCCCGATGGGAGGGGGTTTAACCCCTCACCCACCTCTCCTCATTTACACACACTGGGCAGCCTGTTCCCCTATCGGAGGGGGATTAACCCCCTCACCCACCTCTCCCCATTTACACACACTGGGCAGCCTATTCCCCTATCGGAGCGGGATTAACCCCCTCATCCACCTCTCCCCATTTACACACACTGGGCAGCCTGTTCCACTATCGGAGGGGGATTAACCCCCTCACCCACCTCTCCCCATTTACACACACTGGGCAGCCTGTTCCCCTATCGGAGGGGGATTAACCCCCTCACCTACCTCTCCCCATTTACACACACTGGGTAGCCTGTGCCCCTATCGGAGGGGGATTAACCTCCTCAACCACCTCTCCCCATTTACACACACTGGGCAGCCTGTTCCCCTATCGGAGGGGGATTAACCCCCTCACCCACCTCTCCCCATTTACACCCACTGGGCAGCCTGTTCCCCTATCGGAGGGGGATAAACCCCCACACCCAACTCTCCCCATTTACACACACTGGGCAGCCTGTATCCCTATCAGAGGGGGGTTAACCCCTCACTCACCTCTCCCCATTTACACACACCGGGCAGCCTGTTCCCCTATCGGAGGGGGATTAACCCCCTCACCCACCTCTCCCCATTTACACACACTGGGCAGCCTGATCCCCTATCGGAGGGCGATTAACCCCCTCGCCCACCTCTCCCCATTTACACACACTGGGCAGCCTGTTCCCCTATCAGAGAGGGATTAACCCTCTCACCCACCACGCCCCATTTACACACACTGGGCAGCCTGTTCCCCTATCGGAGCGGGATTGACCCCCTCACCCACCTCTCCCTATTTACACACACTGGGCAGCCTGTTCCCCTATCAGAGGGGGGTTAACCCCCTCACCCACCTCTCCCCATTCACACACTGGGCAGCCTGTTAACCAATTGGAGGCGGATTAACCCCCTCACCCACCTCTCCCCATTTACACACACTGGGCAGCCTGTTCCCCTATCAGAGGGGAGTTAACCCCTCACCCACCTCTCCCCATTTCCACACACCGGGCAGCCTGTTCCCCTATCGGAGGGGGATTAACCCCCTCACCCACCTCTCCCCATCTACACACACGGGGCAGCCTGTTCCCCTATCGGAGGGGGATTAACCCCCTCACCCACCTCTCCCCATTTACACACACTGGGCAGTCTGTTCCCCTATCGGAGGGGGATTAACCCCCTCACCCACCTCTCCCCATTTACACACACTGGGCAGTCTGTTCCCCTATCGGAGGGGGATTAACCCCCTCACCCACCTCTCCACATTTACACACATTGGGCAGCCTGTTCCCCTATCGGAGGGGGATTAAGCCCCTCACCCACCTCTCCCCATTTACACACACTGGGCAGCCTGTTCCCCTATCGGAGTGGGATTAACCCCCTCACCCACCTCTCCCCATTTACACACACTGGGCAGCCTGTTCCCCTATCGGAGGGGGATTAACCCCCTCACCCACCTCTCCCCATTTACACACACTGGGCAGCCTGTTAACCAATTGGAGGCGGATTAACCCCCTCACCCACCTCTCCCCATTTACACACACTGGGCAGCCTGTTCCCCTATCAGAGGGGAGTTAACCCCTCACCCACCTCTCCCCATTTCCACACACCGGGCAGCCTGTTCCCCTATCGGAGGGGGATTAACCCCCTCACCCACCTCTCCTCATTTACACACACTGGGCAGCCTGTTCCCCTATCGGAGGGGGATTAACCCCCTCACCCACCTCTCCCCATTTACACACACTGGGCAGCCTATTCCCCTATCGGAGCGGGATTAACCCCCTCATCCACCTCTCCCCATTTACACACACTGGGCAGCCTGTTCCACTATCGGAGGGGGATTAACCCCCTCACCCACCTCTCCCCATTTACACACACTGGGCAGCCTGTTCCCCTATCGGAGGGGGATTAACCCCCTCACCTACCTCTCCCCATTTACACACACTGGGTAGCCTGTGCCCCTATCGGAGGGGGATTAACCTCCTCAACCACCTCTCCCCATTTACACACACTGGGCAGCCTGTTCCCCTATCGGAGGGGGATTAACCCCCTCGCCCATCTCTCCCCATTTACACACACTGGGCAGCCTGTTCCCCTATCGGAGGGCGATTAACCCCCTCACCCAACTCTCCCCATTTGCACACACTGGGCTGCCTGTTACCCTATTGGAGGGGGATTAACCCCCTCACCCACCTATCCCCATTTACACACACGGGGCAGCCTGTTCCCATATCGGAGGGCGATTAACCCCCTCGCCCATCTCTCCCCATTTACACACACTGGGCAGCCTGTTCCCCTATCGGAGGGGGATTAACCCCCTCACCCACCTTTCCCCATTTACACACATTGGGTAGCCTGTTCCCCTATCGGAGGGGGATTAACCCCCTCACCCACCTCTCCCCATTTACACCCACTGGGCAGCCTGTTCCCCTATCGGAGGGGGATAAACCCCCACACCCAACTCTCCCCATTTACACACACTGGGCAGCCTGTATCCCTATCAGAGGAGGGTTAACCCCTCACTCACCTCTCCCCATTTACACACACCGGGCAGCCTGTTCCCCTATCGGAGGGGGATTAACCCCCTCACCCACCTCTCCCCATTTACACACACTGGGCAGCCTGATCCCCTATCGGAGGGCGATTAACCCCCTCGCCCACCTCTCCCCATTTACACACACTGGGCAGCCTGTTCCCCTATCAGAGAGGGATTAACCCTCTCACCCACCACTCCCCATTTACACACACTGGGCAGCCTGTTCCCCTATCAGAGCGGGATTGACCCCCTCACCCACCTCTCCCTATTTACACACACTGGGCAGCCTGTTCCCCTATCAGAGGGGGGTTAACCCCCTCACCCACCTCTCCCCATTCACACACTGGGCAGCCTGTTAACCAATTGGAGGCGGATTACCCCCTCACCCACCTCTCCCCATTTACACACACTGGGCAGCCTGTTCCCCTATCAGAGGGGAGTTAACCCCTCACCCACCTCTCCCCATTTCCACACACCGGGCAGCCTGTTCCCCTATCGGAGGGGGATTAACCCCCTCACCCACCTCTCCCCATCTACACACACGGGGCAGCCTGTTCCCCTATCGGAGGGGGATTAACCCCCTCACCCACCTCTCCCCATTTACACACACTGGGCAGTCTGTTCCCCTATCGGAGGGGGATTAACCCCCTCACCCACCTCTCCACATTTACACACATTGGACAGCCTGTTCCCCTATCGGAGGGGGATTAAGCCCCTCACCCACCTCTCCCCATTTACACACACTGGGCAGCCTGTTCCCCTATCGGAGTGGGATTAACCCCCTCACCCACCTCTCCCCATTTACACACACTGGGCAGCCTGTTCCCCTATCGGAGGGGGATTAACCCCCTCACCCACCTCTCCCCATTTACACACACTGGGCAGCCTGTTCCCCTATCGGAGGGGGATTAACCCCCTCACCCACCTCTCCCCATTTACACACACTGGGCAGTCTGTTCCCCTATCAGAGGGGGGTTAACCCCCTCACCCACCTCTCCCCATTTACACACACTGGGCAGCCTTTTCCCCTATGGGAGGGGGTTTAACCCCTCACCCACCTCTCCTCATTTACACACACTGGGCAGCCTGTTCCCCTATCGGAGGGGGATTAACCCCCTCACCCACCTCTCCCCATTTACACACACTGGGCAGCCTATTCCCCTATCGGAGCGGGATTAACCCCCTCATCCACCTCTCCCCATTTACACACACTGGGCAGCCTGTTCCACTATCGGAGGGGGATTAACCCCCTCACCCACCTCTCCCCATTTACACACACTGGGCAGCCTGTTCCCCTATCGGAGGGGGATTAACCCCCTCACCTACCTCTCCCCATTTACACACACTGGGTAGCCTGTGCCCCTATCGGAGGGGGATTAACCTCCTCAACCACCTCTCCCCATTTACACACACTGGGCAGCCTGTTCCCCTATCGGAGGGGGATTAACCCCCTCACCCACCTCTCCCCATTTACACCCACTGGGCAGCCTGTTCCCCTATCGGAGGGGGATAAACCCCCACACCCACCTCTCCCCATTTACACACACTGGGCAGCCTGTATCCCTATCAGAGGGGGGTTAACCCCTCACTCACCTCTCCCCATTTACACACACCGGGCAGCCTGTTCCCCTATCGGAGGGGGATTAACCCCCTCACCCACCTCTCCCCATTTACACACACTGGGCAGCCTGATCCCCTATCGGAGGGCGATTAACCCCCTCGCCCATCTCTCCCCATTTACACACACTGGGCAGCCTGTTCCCCTATCGGAGGGCGATTAACCCCCTCACCCACCTCTCCCCATTTGCACACACTGGGCTGCCTGTTACCCTATTGGAGGGGGATTAACCCCCTCACCCACCTATCCCCATTTACACACACGGGGCAGCCTGTTCCCATATCGGAGGGCGATTAACCCCCTCGCCCATCTCTCCCCATTTACACACACTGGGCAGCCTGTTCCCCTATCGGAGGGGGATTAACCCCCTCACCCACCTTTCCCCATTTACACACATTGGGTAGCCTGTTCCCCTATCGGAGGGGGATTAACCCCCTCACCCACCTCTCCCCATTTACACACATTGGGTAGCCTGTTCCCCTATCGGAGGGGGATTAACCCCCTCACCCACCTCTCCCCATTTACACACATTGGGTAGCCTGTTCCCCTATCGGAGGGGGATTAACCCCCTCACTCACCTCTCCCCATTTACACACACTGGGCAGCCTGTGCCCTTATCGGACGGGGATTAACCCCCTCACCCACCTTTCCCCATTTACACACACTGGGCAGCCTGTTCCCCTATCGTAGGGGGATTAACCCTCTCACCCACCTCTCCCTATTTACACACACTGGGCAGCCTGTTCCCCTATCGGAGGGGGATTAACCCCCTCACTCACCTCTCCCCATTTACACACACTGGGCAGCCTGTCCCCTATCGGAGGGGGATTAACCCCCTCACTCACCTCTCCCCATTTACACACACAGGGCAGCCTGTGCCCCTATCGGAGGGGGATTAACCTCCTCACCCACCTCTCCCCATTTACACACACTGGGCAGCCTGTTAACCTATTGGCGGGGGATTAACCCTCTCACCCACCTCTCCCCATTCACACACACTGGGCAGCCTGTTCTCCTATCGGAGTGCGATTAACCCCCTCACCCACCTCTCCCCATTTACACACACTGGGCAGTCTGTTCCCCTGTCAGAGGGGGGTTAACCCCTTCACCCACCTCTCCCCATTTACACACACTGGGCAGCCTGTTCCCCTATGGGAGGGGGATTAACCCCCTCACCCACCTCTCCCCATTTACACACACTGGGCAGCCTGTTCCCCTATGGGAGGGGGTTTAACCCCCTCACCCACCTCTCCCCATTTACATACACTGGGCAGCCTGTTCCCCTATCGGAGGGGGATTAACCCCCTCACCCACCTCTCCCCATTCACACACTGGGCAGCCTGTTAACCAATTGGAGGCGGAATAACCCCCTCACCCACCTCTCCCCATTTACACACACTGGGCAGCCTATTCCCCTATCGGAGCGGGATTAACCCCCTCACCCACCTCTCCCCATTCACACACACTGGGCAGCCTGTTCCCCTATCGGAGGGGGATTAACCCCCTCACCCACCTCTCCCCATTTACACACACTGGGCATCCTATTCCCCTATCGGAGCGGGATTAACCCCCTCATCCTCCTCTCCCCATTTACACACACTGGGCAGCCTATTCCCCTATCGGAGCGGGATTAACCCCCCCATCCACCTCTCCCCATTTACAAACACTGGGCAGCCTGTTCCACTATCGGAGGGCGATTAACCCCCTCACCCACCTCTCCCATTTACACACACTGGGCAGCCTGTTCCCCTATCGGAGGGCGATTATCCCCCTCACTCACCTCTCCCCATTTACACACACTGGGCAGCCTGTTCCCCCTATCGGAGGGGGATTAACACCCTCACCCACCTCTCCACATTTACACACACTGGGCAACCTGTTCCCCTATCGGAGGGGGATTAAACCTCTCACCCACCTCTCCCCATTTACACACACTGGGCAGCCTGTTCCCCTATCGGAGGGGGATTAACCCCCTCACCCACCTCTCCCCATTCACACACTGGGCAGCCTGTTCCCCTATCGGAGGGGGATTAACCCTCTCACCCACTTCTCCCCATTTACACACACTGGGCAGCCTGTTCCCCTATCGGAGGGGGATTAACCCCCTCACCCACCTCTCCCCATTTACACACACTGGGCAGCCTGTTCCCCTATCGGACGGGGATTAACCCCCTCACCCACCTCTCCCCATTTACACACACTGGGCAGCCTGTTCCCCTATCGGAGGGGGATTAACCCCCTCACCCACCTCTCCCCATTCACACACACTGGGCAGCCTGTTCCCCTATCGGAGGGGGATTAACCCTCTCACCCACCTCTCCCCATTTACAGACACTGGGCAGCCTGTTACCCTATCGGAGGGGGATTAACCCCCTCACCCACCTCTCCTCATTTACACACACTGGGCAGCCTGTTCCCCTATCGGAGGGGGATTAACCCCCTCACCCACCTCTCCCCATTTACACACACTGGGCAGCCTGTTCCCCTATCGGAGGGGGATTAACCCCCTCACCCACCTCTCCCCATTTACACACACTGTGCAGCCTGTTCCCCTATCGGAGGGGGATTAACCCCCTCACCCACCTCTCCCCATTTACACACACTGGGTAGCCTGTTCCCCTATCGGAGGGGGATTAACCCCCTCACCCACCTCTCCCCATTTACAAACACTGGGCAGCCTGTTCCCCTATCGGAGGGGGATTAACCCCCTCACCCACCTCTCCCCATTTACACACACTGGGCAGCCTGTTCCCCTATCGGAGGGGGTTTAACCCTCTCAACCACCTCTCCCCATTTACACACACTGGGCAGCCTGTTCCCCTATCAGAGGGGGGTTAACCCCCTCACCCACCTCTCCCCATTTACACACACTGGGCAGCCTGTTCCCCTATCGGAGGGGGATTAACCCCCTCACCCACCCCATTTACACACACTGGGCAGCCTGTTCCCCTATCGGAAGGGGATTAACCCCCTCACCCACCTCTCCCCATTTACACACACTGGGCAGCCTGTTCCCCTATCGGAGGGGGATTAACCCCCTCACCCACCTCTCCCCATTTACACACACTGGGCAGCCTGTTCCCCTATCAGAGGGGAGTTAACCCCTCACCCACCTCTCCCCATTTCCACACACCGGGCAGCCTGTTCCCCTATCGGAGGGGGATTAACCACCTCACCCACCTCACCCCATTTACACACACTGGGCTGCCTGTTAACCTATCGGAGGGGGATTAACCCCCTCACCCACCTCTCCACATTTACACACACTGGGCAGCCTGTTCCCCTATCGGAGGCGGATTAACCCCCTCACCCACCTCTCCCCATTTACACACACTGGGCAGCCTGTTCCCCTATCGGAGGGGGGTTAAACCCCTCACCCACCTCTCCCCATTTACACACACTCGGCAGCCTGTTCCTCTATGGGAGGGGGTTTAACTCCCTCACCCACCTCTCCCAATTCACACACTGGGCAGCCTGTTCCCCTATCCGAGGGGGATTAACTCCCTCACCCACCTCTCCCCATTTACACACACTGGGCAGCCTGTTCCCCTATCGGAGCGGGATTGACCCCCTCACCCACCTCTCCCTATTTACACACACTGGGCAGCCTGTTCCCCTATCAGAGGGGGGTTAACCCCCTCACCCACCTCTCCCCATTCACACACTGGGCAGCCTGTTAACCAATTGGAGGCGGATTAACCCCCTCACCCACCTCCCCCCATTTACACAAACTGGGCAGCCTGATCCCCTATCGGAGGGGGATTAACCCCCTCACCCACCTCTCCCCATTTACACACACTGGGCAGCCTGTTCCCCTATCAGAGGGGAGTTAACCCCTCACCCACCTCTCCCCATTTCCACACACCGGGCAGCCTGTTCCCCTATCGGAGGGGGATTAACCCCCTCACCCACCTCTCCCCATCTACACACACGGGGCAGCCTGTTCCCCTATCGGAGGGGGATTAACCCCCTCACCCACCTCTCCCCATTTACACACACTGGGCAGTCTGTTCCCCTATCGGAGGGGGATTAACCCCCTCACCCACCTCTCCACATTTACACACATTGGGCAGCCTGTTCCCCTATCGGAGGGGGATTAAGCCCCTCACCCACCTCTCCCCATTTACACACACTGGGCAGCCTGTTCCCCTATCGGAGTGGGATTAACCCCCTCACCCACCTCTCCCCATTTACACACACTGGGCAGCCTGTTCCCCTATCGGAGGGGGATTAACCCCCTCACCCACCTCTCCCCATTTACACACACTGGGCAGCCTGTTCCCCTATCGGAGGGGGATTAACCCCCTCACCCACCTCTCCCCATTTACACACACTGGGCAGTCTGTTCCCCTATCAGAGGGGGGTTAACCCCCTCACCCACCTCTCCCCATTTACACACACTGGGCAGCCTGTTCCCCTATCGGAGGGGGATTAACCCCCTCACCCACCTTTCCCCATTTACACACACTGGGCAGCCTGTTCCCCTATCGTAGGGGGATTAACCCTCTCACCCACCTCTCCCTATTTACACACACTGGGCAGCCTGTTCCCCTATCGGAGGGGGATTAACCCCCTCACTCACCTCTCCCCATTTACACACACTGGGCAGCCTGTCCCCTATCGGAGGGGGATTAACCCCCTCACTCACCTCTCCCCATTTACACACACAGGGCAGCCTGTGCCCCTATCGGAGGGGGATTAACCTCCTCACCCACCTCTCCCCATTTACACACACTGGGCAGCCTGTTAACCTATTGGCGGGGGATTAACCCTCTCACCCACCTCTCCCCATTCACACACACTGGGCAGCCTGTTCTCCTATCGGAGTGCGATTAACCCCCTCACCCACCTCTCCCCATTTACACACACTGGGCAGTCTGTTCCCCTGTCAGAGGGGGGTTAACCCCTTCACCCACCTCTCCCCATTTACACACACTGGGCAGCCTGTTCCCCTATGGGAGGGGGATTAACCCCCTCACCCACCTCTCCCCATTTACACACACTGGGCAGCCTGTTCCCCTATGGGAGGGGGTTTAACCCCCTCACCCACCTCTCCCCATTTACACACACTGGGCAGCCTGTTCCCCTATCGGAGGGGGATTAACCCCCTCACCCACCTCTCCCCATTCACACACTGGGCAGCCTGTTAACCAATTGGAGGCGGAATAACCCCCTCACCCACCTCTCCCCATTTACACACACTGGGCAGCCTATTCCCCTATCGGAGCGGGATTAACCCCCTCACCCACCTCTCCCCATTCACACACACTGGGCAGCCTGTTCCCCTATCGGAGGGGGATTAACCCCCTCACCCACCTCTCCCCATTTACACACACTGGGCATCCTATTCCCCTATCGGAGCGGGATTAACCCCCTCATCCTCCTCTCCCCATTTACACACACTGGGCAGCCTATTCCCCTATCGGAGCGGGATTAACCCCCCCATCCACCTCTCCCCATTTACAAACACTGGGCAGCCTGTTCCACTATCGGAGGGCGATTAACCCCCTCACCCACCTCTCCCATTTACACACACTGGGCAGCCTGTTCCCCTATCGGAGGGCGATTATCCCCCTCACTCACCTCTCCCCATTTACACACACTGGGCAGCCTGTTCCCCCTATCGGAGGGGGATTAACACCCTCACCCACCTCTCCACATTTACACACACTGGGCAACCTGTTCCCCTATCGGAGGGGGATTAAACCTCTCACCCACCTCTCCCCATTTACACACACTGGGCAGCCTGTTCCCCTATCGGAGGGGGATTAACCCCCTCACCCACCTCTCCCCATTCACACACTGGGCAGCCTGTTCCCCTATCGGAGGGGGATTAACCCTCTCACCCACTTCTCCCCATTTACACACACTGGGCAGCCTGTTCCCCTATCGGAGGGGGATTAACCCCCTCACCCACCTCTCCCCATTTACACACACTGGGCAGCCTGTTCCCCTATCGGACGGGGATTAACCCCCTCACCCACCTCTCCCCATTTACACACACTGGGCAGCCTGTTCCCCTATCGGAGGGGGATTAACCCCCTCACCCACCTCTCCCCATTCACACACACTGGGCAGCCTGTTCCCCTATCGGAGGGGGATTAACCCTCTCACCCACCTCTCCCCATTTACAGACACTGGGCAGCCTGTTACCCTATCGGAGGGGGATTAACCCCCTCACCCACCTCTCCTCATTTACACACACTGGGCAGCCTGTTCCCCTATCGGAGGGGGATTAACCCCCTCACCCACCTCTCCCCATTTACACACACTGGGCAGCCTGTTCCCCTATCGGAGGGGGATTAACCCCCTCACCCACCTCTCCCCATTTACACACACTGTGCAGCCTGTTCCCCTATCGGAGGGGGATTAACCCCCTCACCCACCTCTCCCCATTTACACACACTGGGTAGCCTGTTCCCCTATCGGAGGGGGATTAACCCCCTCACCCACCTCTCCCCATTTACAAACACTGGGCAGCCTGTTCCCCTATCGGAGGGGGATTAACCCCCTCACCCACCTCTCCCCATTTACACACACTGGGCAGCCTGTTCCCCTATCGGAGGGGGTTTAACCCTCTCAACCACCTCTCCCCATTTACACACACTGGGCAGCCTGTTCCCCTATCAGAGGGGGGTTAACCCCCTCACCCACCTCTCCCCATTTACACACACTGGGCAGCCTGTTCCCCTATCGGAGGGGGATTAACCCCCTCACCCACCCCATTTACACACACTGGGCAGCCTGTTCCCCTATCGGAAGGGGATTAACCCCCTCACCCACCTCTCCCCATTTACACACACTGGGCAGCCTGTTCCCCTATCGGAGGGGGATTAACCCCCTCACCCACCTCTCCCCATTTACACACACTGGGCAGCCTGTTCCCCTATCAGAGGGGAGTTAACCCCTCACCCACCTCTCCCCATTTCCACACACCGGGCAGCCTGTTCCCCTATCGGAGGGGGATTAACCACCTCACCCACCTCACCCCATTTACACACACTGGGCTGCCTGTTAACCTATCGGAGGGGGATTAACCCCCTCACCCACCTCTCCACATTTACACACACTGGGCAGCCTGTTCCCCTATCGGAGGCGGATTAACCCCCTCACCCACCTCTCCCCATTTACACACACTGGGCAGCCTGTTCCCCTATCGGAGGGGGGTTAACCCCCTCACCCACCTCTCCCCATTTACACACACTCGGCAGCCTGTTCCTCTATGGGAGGGGGTTTAACTCCCTCACCCACCTCTCCCAATTCACACACTGGGCAGCCTGTTCCCCTATCCGAGGGGGATTAACTCCCTCACCCACCTCTCCCCATTTACACACACTGGGCAGCCTGTTCCCCTATCGGAGCGGGATTGACCCCCTCACCCACCTCTCCCTATTTACACACACTGGGCAGCCTGTTCCCCTATCAGAGGGGGGTTAACCCCCTCACCCACCTCTCCCCATTCACACACTGGGCAGCCTGTTAACCAATTGGAGGCGGATTAACCCCCTCACCCACCTCTCCCCATTTACACAAACTGGGCAGCCTGATCCCCTATCGGAGGGGGATTAACCCCCTCACCCACCTCTCCCCATTTACACACACTGGGCAGCCTGTTCCCCTATCAGAGGGGAGTTAACCCCTCACCCACCTCTCCCCATTTCCACACACCGGGCAGCCTGTTCCCCTATCGGAGGGGGATTAACCCCCTCACCCACCTCTCCCCATCTACACACACGGGGCAGCCTGTTCCCCTATCGGAGGGGGATTAACCCCCTCACCCACCTCTCCCCATTTACACACACTGGGCAGTCTGTTCCCCTATCGGAGGGGGATTAACCCCCTCACCCACCTCTCCACATTTACACACATTGGGCAGCCTGTTCCCCTATCGGAGGGGGATTAAGCCCCTCACCCACCTCTCCCCATTTACACACACTGGGCAGCCTGTTCCCCTATCGGAGTGGGATTAACCCCCTCACCCACCTCTCCCCATTTACACACACTGGGCAGCCTGTTCCCCTATCGGAGGGGGATTAACCCCCTCACCCACCTCTCCCCATTTACACACACTGGGCAGCCTGTTCCCCTATCGGAGGGGGATTAACCCCCTCACCCACCTCTCCCCATTTACACACACTGGGCAGTCTGTTCCCCTATCAGAGGGGGGTTAACCCCCTCACCCACCTCTCCCCATTTACACACACTGGGCAGCCTGTTCCCCTATCGGAGGGGGATTAACCCCCTCACCTACCTCTCCCCATTTACACACACTGGGTAGCCTGTGCCCCTATCGGAGGGGGATTAACCTCCTCAACCACCTCTCCCCATTTACACACACTGGGCAGCCTGTTCCCCTATCGGAGGGGGATTAACCCCCTCACCCACCTCTCCCCATTTACACCCACTGGGCAGCCTGTTCCCCTATCGGAGGGGGATTAACCCCCTCACCCACCTTTCCCCATTTACACACATTGGGTAGCCTGTTCCCCTATCGGAGGGGGATTAACCCCCTCACCCACCTCTCCCCATTTACACACATTGGGTAGCCTGTTCCCCTATCGGAGGGGGATTAACCCCCTCACCCACCTCTCCCCATTTACACACATTGGGTAGCCTGTTCCCCTATCGGAGGGGGATTAACCCCCTCACTCACCTCTCCCCATTTACACACACTGGGCAGCCTGTGCCCTTATCGGACGGGGATTAACCCCCTCACCCACCTTTCCCCATTTACACACACTGGGCAGCCTGTTCCCCTATCGTAGGGGGATTAACCCTCTCACCCACCTCTCCCTATTTACACACACTGGGCAGCCTGTTCCCCTATCGGAGGGGGATCAACCCCCTCACTCACCTCTCCCCATTTACACACACTGGGCAGCCTGTCCCCTATCGGAGGGGGATTAACTCCCTCACTCACCTCTCCCCATTTACACACACAGGGCAGCCTGTGCCCCTATCGGAGGGGGATTAACCTCCTCACCCACCTCTCCCCATTTACACACACTGGGCAGCCTGTTAACCTATTGGCGGGGGATTAACCCTCTCACCCACCTCTCCCCATTCACACACACTGGGCAGCCTGTTCTCCTATCGGAGTGCGATTAACCCCCTCACCCACCTCTCCCCATTTACACACACTGGGCAGTCTGTTCCCCTGTCAGAGGGGGGTTAACCCCTTCACCCACCTCTCCCCATTTACACACACTGGGCAGCCTGTTCCCCTATGGGAGGGGGATGAACCCCCTCACCCACCTCTCCCCATTTACACACACTGGGCAGCCTGTTCCCCTATGGGAGGGGGTTTAACCCCCTCACCCACCTCTCCCCATTTACACACACTGGGCAGCCTGTTCCCCTATCGGAGGGGGATTAACCCCCTCACCCACCTCTACCCATTCACACACTGGGCAGCCTGTTAACCAATTGGAGGCGGAATAACCCCCTCACCCACCTCTCCCCATTTACACACACTGGGCAGCCTATTCCCCTATCGGAGCGGGATTAACCCCCTCACCCACCTCTCCCCATTCACACACACTGGGCAGCCTGTTCCCCTATCGGAGGGGGATTAACCCCCTCACCCACCTCTCCCCATTTACACACACTGGGCATCCTATTCCCCTATCGGAGCGGGATTAACCCCCTCATCCACCTCTCCCCATTTACACACACTGGGCAGCCTATTCCCCTATCGGAGCGGGATTAACCCCCACATCCACCTCTCCCCATTTACAAACACTGGGCAGCCTGTTCCACTATCGGAGGGCGATTAACCCCCTCACCCACCTCTCCCATTTACACACACTGGGCAGCCTGTTCCCCTATCGGAGGGCGATTATCCCCCTCACTCACCTCTCCCCATTTACACACACTGGGCAGCCTGTTCCCCCTATCGGAGGGGGATTAACACCCTCACCCACCTCTCCACATTTACACACACTGGGCAACCTGTTCCCCTATCGGAGGGGGATTAAACCTCTCACCCACCTCTCCCCATTTACACACACTGGGCAGCCTGTTCCCCTATCGGAGGGGGATTAACCCCCTCACCCACCTCTCCCCATTCACACACTGGGCAGCCTGTTCCCCTATCGGAGGGGGATTAACCCTCTCACCCACTTCTCCCCATTTACACACACTGGGCAGCCTGTTCCCCTATCGGAGGGGGATTAACCCCCTCACCCACCTCTCCCCATTTACACACACTGGGCAGCCTGTTCCCCTATCGGACGGGGATTAACCCCCTCACCCACCTCTCCCCATTTACACACACTGGGCAGCCTGTTCCCCTATCGGAGGGGGATTAACCCCCTCACCCACCTCTCCCCATTCACACACACTGGGCAGCCTGTTCCCCTATCGGAGGGGGATTAACCCTCTCACCCACCTCTCCCCATTTACAGACACTGGGCAGCCTGTTACCCTATCGGAGGGGGATTAACCCCCTCACCCACCTCTCCTCATTTACACACACTGGGCAGCCTGTTCCCCTATCGGAGGGGGATTAACCCCCTCACCCACCTCTCCCCATTTACACACACTGGGCAGCCTGTTCCCCTATCGGAGGGGGATTAACCCCCTCACCCACCTCTCCCCATTTACACACACTGTGCAGCCTGTTCCCCTATCGGAGGGGGATTAACCCCCTCACCCACCTCTCCCCATTTACACACACTGGGTAGCCTGTTCCCCTATCGGAGGGGGATTAACCCCCTCACCCACCTCTCCCCATTTACACACACTGGGCAGCCTGTTCCCCTATCGGAGGGGGATTAACCCCCTCACCCACCTCTCCCCATTTACACACACTGGGCAGCCTGTTCCCCTATCGGAGGGGGATTAACCCTCTCAACCACCTCTCCCCATTTACACACACTGGGCAGCCTGTTCCCCTATCAGAGGGGGGTTAACCCCCTCACCCACCTCTCCCCATTTACACACACTGAGCAACCTGTTCCCCTATCGGAGGGGGATTAACCCCCTCACCCACCCCATTTACACACACTGGGCAGCCTGTTCCCCTATCGGAAGGGGATTAACCCCCTCACCCACCTCTCCCCATTTACACACACTGGGCAGCCTGTTCCCCTATCGGAGGGGGATTAACCCCCTCACCCACCTCTCCCCATTTACACACACTGGGCAGCCTGTTCCCCTATCAGAGGGGAGTTAACCCCTCACCCACCTCTCCCCATTTCCACACACCGGGCAGCCTGTTCCCCTATCGGAGGGGGATTAACCACCTCACCCACCTCACCCCATTTACACACACTGGGCTGCCTGTTAACCTATCGGAGGGGGATTAACCCCCTCACCCACCTCTCCACATTTACACACACTGGGCAGCCTGTTCCCCTATCGGAGGCGGATTAACCCCCTCACCCACCTCTCCCCATTTACACACACTGGGCAGCCTGTTCCCCTATCGGAGGGGGGTTAACCCCCTCACCCACCTCTCCCCATTTACACACACTCGGCAGCCTGTTCCTCTATGGGAGGGGGTTTAACTCCCTCACCCACCTCTCCCAATTCACACACTGGGCAGCCTGTTCCCCTATCCGAGGGGGATTAACTCCCTCACCCACCTCTCCCCATTTACACACACTGGGCAGCCTGTTCCCCTATCGGAGCGGGATTGACCCCCTCACCCACCTCTCCCTATTTACACACACTGGGCAGCCTGTTCCCCTATCAGAGGGGGGTTAACCCCCTCACCCACCTCTCCCCATTCACACACTGGGCAGCCTGTTAACCAATTGGAGGCGGATTAACCCCCTCACCCACCTCTCCCCATTTACACAAACTGGGCAGCCTGATCCCCTATCGGAGGGGGATTAACCCCCTCACCCACCTCTCCCCATTTACACACACTGGGCAGCCTGTTCCCCTATCAGAGGGGAGTTAACCCCTCACCCACCTCTCCCCATTTCCACACACCGGGCAGCCTGTTCCCCTATCGGAGGGGGATTAACCCCCTCACCCACCTCTCCCCATCTACACACACGGGGCAGCCTGTTCCCCTATCGGAGGGGGATTAACCCCCTCACCCACCTCTCCCCATTTACACACACTGGGCAGTCTGTTCCCCTATCGGAGGGGGATTAACCCCCTCACCCACCTCTCCACATTTACACACATTGGGCAGCCTGTTCCCCTATCGGAGGGGGATTAAGCCCCTCACCCACCTCTCCCCATTTACACACACTGGGCAGCCTGTTCCCCTATCGGAGTGGGATTAACCCCCTCACCCACCTCTCCCCATTTACACACACTGGGCAGCCTGTTCCCCTATCGGAGGGGGATTAACCCCCTCACCCACCTCTCCCCATTTACACACACTGGGCAGCCTGTTCCCCTATCGGAGGGGGATTAACCCCCTCACCCACCTCTCCCCATTTACACACACTGGGCAGTCTGTTCCCCTATCAGAGGGGGGTTAACCCCCTCACCCACCTCTCCCCATTTACACACACTGGGCAGCCTTTTCCCCTATGGGAGGGGGTTTAACCCCTCACCCACCTCTCCTCATTTACACACACTGGGCAGCCTGTTCCCCTATCGGAGGGGGATTAACCCCCTCACCCACCTCTCCCCATTTACACACACTGGGCAGCCTATTCCCCTATCGGAGCGGGATTAACCCCCTCATCCACCTCTCCCCATTTACACACACTGGGCAGCCTGTTCCACTATCGGAGGGGGATTAACCCCCTCACCCACCTCTCCCCATTTACACACACTGGGCAGCCTGTTCCCCTATCGGAGGGGGATTAACCCCCTCACCTACCTCTCCCCATTTACACACACTGGGTAGCCTGTGCCCCTATCGGAGGGGGATTAACCTCCTCAACCACCTCCCCCCATTTACACACACTGGGCAGCCTGTTCCCCTATCGGAGGGGGATTAACCCCCTCACCCACCTCTCCCCATTTACACACACTGGGCAGCCTGTTCCCCTATCGGAGGGGGATTAACCCCCTCACCTACCTCTCCCCATTTACACACACTGGGTAGCCTGTGCCCCTATCGGAGGGGGATTAACCTCCTCAACCACCTCCCCCCATTTACACACACTGGGCAGCCTGTTCCCCTATCGGAGGGGGATTAACCCCCTCACCCACCTCTCCCCATTTACACCCACTGGGCAGCCTGTTCCCCTATCGGAGGGGGATTAACCCCCACACCCACCTCTCCCCATTTACACACACTGGGCAGCCTGTATCCCTATCAGAGGGGGGTTAACCCCTCACTCACCTCTCCCCATTTACACACACCGGGCAGCCTGTTCCCCTATCGGTGGGGGATTAACCCCCTCACCCACCTCTCCCCATTTGCACACACTGGGCTGCCTGTTACCCTATTGGAGGGGGATTAACCCCCTCACCCACCTATCCCCATTTACACACACGGGGCAGCCTGTTCCCATATCGGAGGGCGATTAACCCCCTCGCCCATCTCTCCCCATTTACACACACTGGGCAGCCTGTTCCCCTATCGGAGGGGGATTAACCCCCTCACCCACCTTTCCCCATTTACACACATTGGGTAGCCTGTTCCCCTATCGGAGGGGGATTAACCCCCTCACCCACCTCTCCCCATTTACACACATTGGGTAGCCTGTTCCCCTATCGGAGGGGGATTAACCCCCTCACCCACCTCTCCCCATTTACACACATTGGGTAGCCTGTTCCCCTATCGGAGGGGGATTAACCCCCTCACTCACCTCTCCCCATTTACACACACTGGGCAGCCTGTGCCCTTATCGGACGGGGATTAACCCCCTCACCCACCTTTCCCCATTTACACACACTGGGCAGCCTGTTCCCCTATCGGAGGGGGATTAACCCTCTCACCCACCTCTCCCTATTTACACACACTGGGCAGCCTGTTCCCCTATCGGAGGGGGATTAACCCCCTCACTCACCTCTCCCCATTTACACACACTGGGCAGCCTGTCCCCTATCGGAGGGGGATTAACCCCCTCACCCACCTTTCCCCATTTACACACACTGGGCAGCCTGTCCCCTATCGGAGGGGGATTAACCCCCTCACTCACCTCTCCCCATTTACACACACTGGGCAGCCTGTGCCCCTATTGGAGGGGGATTAACCCCCTCACCCACCTCTCCCCATTTACACACACTGGGCAGCCTGTTCCCCTATCGGAGGGGGGTTAACACTCTCAGCGACCACTCTCCATTTACACACACTGGGCAGCCAGTTCCCCTATCGGAGGGGGATGAACCCCCTCACCCACCTCTCCCCATTTACACACTTGGCAGCCTGTTCCCCTATCGGAGTGGGATTAACCCCCTCACCCACCTCTCCCCATTTACACACACTGGGCAGTCTGTTCCCCTATCGGAGGGGGATTAACCCTCTCACCCACCTCTCCCCATTTACACACACTGGCCAGCCTGTTCCCCTATCAGAGGGGGATTAACCCCCTCACCCAACTCTCCCCATTTACACACACTGGGCAGCCTGTTCTCCCTATCGGAGGGGGATTAACCCCCTCACCTATCTCTCCCATTTACACACAATGGGCAGCCTGATCCCCTATCGGAGGGGGATTAAACCCCTCACCCACCTCTCCCTATTTACACACACTGGGCAGCCTGTGCCCCTATCGGAGGGGGATTAACCCCCTCCCCCACCTCTCCCCATTTACACACACTGGGCAGCCTGTTCCCCTATCGGAGGGGGATTAAACCCCTCACCCACCTCTCCCTATTTACACACACTGGGCAGCCTGTGTCCCTATCGGAGGGGGATTATCCCCCTCCCCCACCTCTCCCCATTTACACACACTGGGCAGCCTGTGCCCCTATCGGAGGGGGATTAACCCCCTGCCCCACCTCTCCCCATTTACAGACACTGGGCAGCCTGTTCCCCTATCGGAGGGGGATTAACCCCCTCACCCACCTCTCCCTATTTACACACACTGGGCAGCCTGTGCCCCTATCGGAGGGGGATTAACCCCCTCCCCCACCTCTCCCCATTTACACACACTGGGCAGCCTGTTCCCCTATCAGAGGGGGGTTAACCCCTCACTCACCTCTCCCCATTTACACACACCGGGCAGCCTGTTCCCCTATCGGTGGGGGATTAACCCCCTCACCCACCTCTCCCCATTTGCACACACTGGGCTGCCTGTTACCCTATTGGAGGGGGATTAACCCCCTCACCCACCTATCCCCATTTACACACACGGGGCAGCCTGTTCCCATATCGGAGGGCGATTAACCCCCTCGCCCATCTCTCCCCATTTAGACACACTGGGCAGCCTGTTCCCCTATCGGAGGGGGATTAACCCCCTCACCCACCTTTCCCCATTTACACACATTGGGTAGCCTGTTCCCCTATCGGAGGGGGATTAACCCCCTCACCCACCTCTCCCCATTTACACACATTGGGTAGCCTGTTCCCCTATCGGAGGGGGATTAACCCCCTCACCCACCTCTCCCCATTTACACACATTGGGTAGCCTGTTCCCCTATCGGAGGGGGATTAACCCCCTCACTCACCTCTCCCCATTTACACACACTGGGCAGCCTGTGCCCTTATCGGACGGGGATTAACCCCCTCACCCACCTTTCCCCATTTACACACACTGGGCAGCCTGTTCCCCTATCGGAGGGGGATTAACCCTCTCACCCACCTCTCCCTATTTACACACACTGGGCAGCCTGTTCCCCTATCGGAGGGGGATTAACCCCCTCACTCACCTCTCCCCATTTACACACACTGGGCAGCCTGTCCCCTATCGGAGGGGGATTAACCCCCTCACTCACCTCTCCCCATTTACACACACTGGGCAGCCTGTGCCCCTATCGGAGGGGGATTAACCCCCTCACCCACCTCTCCCCATTTACACACACTGGGCAGCCAGTTCCCCTATCGGTGGGGGATTAACACTCTCAGCGACCACTCCCCATTTACACACACTGGGCATCCAGTTCCCCTATCGGAGGGGGATGAACCCCCTCACCCACCTCTCCCCATTTACACACTTGGCAGCCTGTTCCCCTATCGGAGTGGGATTAACCCCCTCACCCACCTCTCCCCATTTACACACACTGGGCAGTCTGTTCCCCTATCGGAGGGGGATTAACCCTCTCACCCACCTCTCCCCATTTACACACACTGGCCAGCCTGTTCCCCTATCAGAGGGGGATTAACCCCCTCACCCAACTCTCCCCATTTACACACACTGGGCAGCCTGTTCTCCCTATCGGAGGGGGATTAACCCCCTCACCTATCTCTCCCATTTACACACAATGGGCAGCCTGATCCCCTATCGGAGGGGGATTAAACCCCTCACCCACCTCTCCCTATTTACACACACTGGGCAGCCTGTGCCCCTATCGGAGGGGGATTAACCCCCTCCCCCACCTCTCCCCATTTACACACACTGGGCAGCCTGTTCCCCTATCGGAGGGGGATTAAACCCCTCACCCACCTCTCCCTATTTACACACACTGGGCAGCCTGTGTCCCTATCGGAGGGGGATTAACCCCCTCCCCCACCTCTCCCCATTTACACACACTGGGCAGCCTGTGCCCCTATCGGAGGGGGATTAACCCCCTGCCCCACCTCTCCCCATTTACACACACTGGGCAGCCTGTTCCCCTATCGGAGGGGGATTAACCCCCTCACCCACCTCTCCCTATTTACACACACTGGGCAGCCTGTGCCCCTATCGGAGGGGGATTAACCCCCTCCCCCACCTCTCCCCATTTACACACACTGGGCAGCCTGTTCCCCTATCGGAGGGGGATTAAGCCCCTCAACCACCTCTCCCCATTTACACACACTGGGCAGCCTGTTCCCCTATCGGAGTGGGATTAACCCCCTCACCCACCTCTCCCCATTTACACAGACTGGGCAGCCTGTTCCCCTATCGGAGGGGGATTAACCCCCTCACCTACCTCTCCCCATTTACACACACTGGGCAGCCTGTTCCCCTATCGGAGGGGGATTAACCCCCTCACCTACCTCACCCCATTTACACACACTGGGTAGCCTGTGCCCCTATCGGAGGGGGATTAACCTCCTCAACCACCTCTCCCCATTTACACACACTGGGCAGCCTGTTCCCCTATCGGAGGGGGATTAACCCCCTCACCCACCTCTCCCCATTTACACCCACTGGGCAGCCTGTTCCCCTATCGGAGGGGGATTAACCCCCACACCCACCTCTCCCCATTTACACACACTGGGCAGCCTGTATCCCTATCAGAGGGGGGTTAACCCCTCACTCACCTCTCCCCATTTACACACACCGGGCAGCCTGTTCCCCTATCGGAGGGGGATTAACCCCCTCACCCACCTCTCCCCATTTACACACACTGGGCAGCCTGATCCCCTATCGGAGGGCGATTAACCCCCTCGCCCATCTCTCCCCATTTACACACACTGGGCAGCCTGTTCCCCTATCGGAGGGCGATTAACCCCCTCACCCACCTCTCCCCATTTGCACACACTGGGCTGCCTGTTACCCTATTGGAGGGGGATTAACCCCCTCACCCACCTATCCCCATTTACACACACGGGGCAGCCTGTTCCCATATCGGAGGGCGATTAACCCCCTCGCCCATCTCTCCCCATTTACACACACTGGGCAGCCTGTTCCCCTATCGGAGGGGGATTAACCCCCTCACCCACCTTTCCCCATTTACACACATTGAGTAGCCTGTTCCCCTATCGGAGGGGGATTAACCCCCTCACCCACCTCTCCCCATTTACACACATTGGGTAGCCTGTTCCCCTATCGGAGGGGGATTAACTCCCTCACCCACCTCTCCCCATTTACACACATTGGGTAGCCTGTTCCCCTATCGGAGGGGGATTAACCCCCTCACTCACCTCTCCCCATTTACACACACTGGGCAGCCTGTGCCCTTATCGGACGGGGATTAACCCCCTCACCCACCTTTCCCCATTTACACACACTGGGCAGCCTGTTCCCCTATCGGAGGGGGATTAACCCTCTCACCCACCTCTCCCTATTTACACACACTGGGCAGCCTGTTCCCCTATCGGAGGGGGATGAACCCCCTCACCCACCTCTCCCCATTTACACACTTGGCAGCCTGTTCCCCTATCGGAGTGGGATTAACCCCCTCACCCACCTCTCCCCATTTACACACACTGGGCAGTCTGTTCCCCTATCGGAGGGGGATTAACCCTCTCACCCACCTCTCCCCATTTACACACACTGGCCAGCCTGTTCCCCTATCAGAGGGGGATTAACCCCCTCACCCAACTCTCCCCATTTACACACACTGGGCAGCCTGTTCTCCCTATCGGAGGGGGATTAACCCCCTCACCTATCTCTCCCATTTACACACAATGGGCAGCCTGATCCCCTATCGGAGGGGGATTAAACCCCTCACCCACCTCTCCCTATTTACACACACTGGGCAGCCTGTGCCCCTATCGGAGGGGGATTAACCCCCCTCCCCCACCTCTCCCCATTTACACACACTGGGCAGCCTGTGCCCCTATCGGAGGGGGATTAACCCCCTCCCCCACCTCTCCCCATTTACACACACTGGGCAGCCTGTTCCCCTATCGGAGGGGGATTAACCCCCTCACCCACCTCTCCCTATTTACACACACTGGGCAGCCTGTGCCCCTATCGGAGGGGGATTAACCCCCTCCCCCACCTCTCCCCATTTACACACACTGGGCAGCCTGTTCCCCTATCAGAGGTGGATTAACCCCCTCACCCACCTCTCCCCATTTACACACACTGGGCAGCCTGTTCCCCTATCAGAGGGGGATTTACCCCCTCACACACCTCTCCCCATTTACACACACTGGGTAGCCTGTTCCCCTATCAGAGGGGGATTAACCCCCTCACCCACCTATCCCCATTTACACACACGGGGCAGCCTGTTCCCCTATCGGAGGGCGATTAACCCCCTCACCCCCCTCTCCCCATTTACACACATTGGGCAGTCTGTTCCCCTATCAGAGGGGGGTTAACCCCTCACCCACCTCTCCCCATTTACACACACCGGGCAGCCTGTTCCCCTATCGGACGGGGATTAACCCCCTCACCCACCTATCCCCATTTACACACACGGGGCAGCCAGTTCCCCTATCGGAGGGCGATTAACCCCCTCGCCCACCTCTCCCCATTTACACACACTGGGCAGTCTGTTCCCCTATCTGAGGGGGATTAACCCCCTCACCCACCACTCCCCATTTACACACATTGGGCAGCCTGTTCCCCTATCGGAGGGGGATTAAGCCCCTCACCCACCTCTCCCCATTTACACACACTGGGCAGCCTGTTCCCCTATCGGAGTGGGATTAAGCCCCTCACCCACATCTTCCCATTCACACACACTGGGCAGCCTGTTCCACTATCGGAGGGGGATTAACCCTCTCACCCACCTCTCCCCATTTACACACACTGGGCAGTCTGTTCCCCTATCGTGGGGGGATTAACCCTCTCACCCACCTCTCCCCATTTACACACAAAGAACAAAGAACAAAGAACAAAGAACAAAGAAATGTACAGCACAGGAACAGGCCCTTCGGCCCTCCAAGCCCGCGCCGACCATACTGCCCGACTAAACTACAATCTTCTACACTTCCTGGGTCCGTATCCTTCTATTCCCATCCTATTCATATATTTGTCAAGATGCCCCTTAAATGTCCCTATCGTCCCTGCCTCCACTACCTCCTCCGGTAGTAAGTTCCAGGCACCCACTACCCTCTGCGTAAAAAACTTGCCTCGTACATCTACTCTAAACTTTGCCCCTCTCACCTTAAACCTATGCCCCCTAGTAATTGACCCCTCTACCCTGGGGAAAAGCCTCTGACTATCCACTCTGTCTATGCCCCTCATAATTTTGTATACCTCTATCAGGTCGCCCCTCAACCTCCTTCGTTCCAGTGAGAACAAACCGAGTTTATTCAATCGCTCCTCATAGCTTATGCCCTCCATACCAGGCAACATTCTGGTAAATCTCTTCTGCACCCTCTCTAAAGCCTCCACATCCTTCTGGTAGTGTGGCGACCAGAATTGAACACTATACTCCAAGTGTGGCCTAACTAAGGTTCTATACAGCTGCAACATGACTTGCCAATTCTTATACTCAATGCCCCGGCCAATGAAGGCAAGCATGCCGTATGCCTTCTTGACTACCTTCTCCACCTGTGTAGCCCCTTTCAGTGATCTGTGGACCTGTACTCCTAGATCTCTTTGACTTTCAATACTCTTGAGGGTTCTACCATTCACCGTATATTCCCTACCTGCATTAGCCCTTCCAAAATGCATTACCTCACATTTGTCCAGGTTAAACTCCATCTGCCATCTCTCCGCCCAAGTCTCCAGACAATCTAAATCCTGCTGTATCCTCAGACAGTCCTCATCGCTATCTGCAATTCCACCAACCTTTGTGTCGTCTGCAAACTTACTAATCAGACCAGTTACATTTTCCTCCAAATCATTTATATATACTACAAAGAGCAAAGGTCCCAGCACTGATCCCTGTGGAACACCACTGGTCACAGCCCTCCAATTAGAAAAGCATCCCTCCATTGCTACCCTCTGCCTTCTATGGCCTAGCCAGTTCTGTATCCACCTTGCCAGTTCACCCCTGATCCCGTGTGACTCCACCTTTTGTACTAGTCTACCATGAGGGACCTTGTCAAAGGCCTTACTGAAGTCCATATAGACAACATCTACTGCCCTACCTGCATCAATCATCTTAGTGACCTCCTCGAAAAACTCTATCAAGTTAGTGAGACACGACCTCCCCTTCACAAAACCGTGCTGCCTCTCACTAATACGTCCATTTGCTTCCAAATGGGAGTAGATCCTGTCTCGAAGAATTCTCTCCAGTAATTTCCCTACCACTGAAGTAAGGCTCACCGGCCTGTAGTTCCCGGGATTATCCCTGCCACCCTTCTTAAACAGAGGAACAACATTGGCTATTCTCCAGTCCTCCGGGACATCCCCTGAAGACAGCGAGGATCCAAAGATTTCTGTCAAGGCCTCAGCAATTTCCTCTCCAGCCTCCTTCAGTATTCTGGGGTAGATCCCATCCGGCCCTGGGGACTTATCTACCTTAATATTTTTTAAGACACCCAACACCTCGTCTTTTTGGATCACAATGTGACCCAGGCTATCTACACCCCCTTCTCCAGACTCAACATCTACCAATTCCTTCTCTTTGGTGAATACTGATGCAAAGTATTCATTTAGTACCTCGCCCATTTCCTCTGGCTCCACACATAGATTCCCTTGCCTATCCTTCAGTGGGCCAACCCTTTCCCTGGCTACCCTCTTGCTTTTTATGTAAGTGTAAAAAGCCTTGGGATTTTCCTTAACCCTATTTGCCAATGACTTTTCATGGCCCCTTCTAGCCCTCCTGACTCCCTGCTTAAGTTCCTTCCTACTTTCCTTATATGCCACACAGGCTTCGTCTGTTCCCAGCCTTTTAGCCCTGACAAATGCCTCCTTTTTCTTTTTGACGAGGCCTACAATATCATTCGTCATCCAAGGTTCCCGAAAATTGCCGTATTTGTCTTTCTTCCTCACAGGAACATGCCTGTCCTGTATTCCTATCAACTGACACTTGAAAGCCTCCCACATGTCAGATGTTGATTTGCCCTCAAACATCCGCCCCCAATCTATGCTCTTCAGTTCCCTCCTAATATTGTTATAATTAGCCTTCCCCCAATTTAGCACATTCATCCTCGGACCACTCTTATCCTTGTCCACTAGTACTTTAAAACTTACTGAATTGTGGTCACTGTTACCGAAATGCTCCCCTACTGAAACATCTACCACCTGGCCGGGCTCATTCCCCAATACCAGGTCCAGTACCGCCTCTTCCCTAGTTGGACTGTTTACATATTGTTTTAAGAAGCCCTCCTGGATGCTCCTTACAAACTCTGCCCCGTCTAAGCCCCTGGCACTAAGTGAGTCCCAGTCAATATTGGGGAAGTTGAAGTCTCCCATCACCACAACCCTGTTGTTTTTACTCTTTTCCAAAATCTGTCTACCTATCTGCTCCTCTATCTCCCGCTGGCTGTTGGGAGGCCTGTAGTATACCCTCAACATTGTGACTGCACCCTTCTTATTCCTGATCTCTACCCATATAGCCTCACTGCCCTCTGAGGTGTCCTCTCGCTGTATAGCTGTGATACTCTCCTGAACAAGTAGCGCAACTCCGCCTCCCCTTTTACATCCCCCTCTATCCCGCCTGAAACATCTAAAACCTGGAACGTTTAGCTGCCAATCCTGCCCTTCCCTCAACCAGGTCTCTGTAATGGCAACAACATCATAGTTCCAAGTAGTAATCCAAGCTCTAAGTTCATCTGCCTTACCCGTAATGCTCCTTGCATTAAAACATATGCACTTCAGGCCACCAGACCCGCTGTGTTCAGCAACTTCTCCCCGTCTGCTCTGCCTCAGAGCCACACTGTCCATATTCCCTAGTTCTCCCTCAACGCTCTCACCTTCTGACCTATTGCTCCCGTGCCCACCCCCCTGCCATACTAGTTTAAACCCTCCCGTGTGACACTAGCAAATCTCGCGGCCAGGATATTTATGCCTCTCCGGTTTAGATGCAACCCGTCCATCTTATACAGGTCACACTGGGCAGTCTGTTCCCCTATCGTGGGGGGATTAACCCTCTCACCCACATCTCCCCATTTACACACATTGGGCAGCCTGTTCCCCTATCGGAGGGGGATTAAGCCCCTCACCCACATCTTCCCATTCACACACACTGGGCAGCCTGTTCCACTGACGGAGGGGGATTAACCCCCTCACTCACCTCTCCCCATTTACACACACTGGGCAGCCTGTTCCCCTATCGGAGGGGGATTAACCCCCTCACCCACCTCTCCCCATTTACACACACTGGGCAGCCTGTTCCCCTATCGGAGGGGGATTAACCTACTCAACCACCTCTCCCCATTTACACACACTGGGCAGCCTGTTCCCCTATCGGAGGGGGATTAACCCCCTCACCCACCTCTCCCCATTCACACACTGGGCAGCCTGTTAACCAATTGGAGGCGGATTAACCCCCTCACCCACCTCTCCCCATTTTCACACACTGGGCAGCCTGTTCCCCTATCAGAGGGGGATTAACCCCCTCACCCACCTCTCCCCATTTACACACACTGGGCAGCCTGTTCCCCTATCAGAGGGGAGTTAACCCCTCACCCACCTCTCCCCATTTCCACACACCGGGCAGCCTGTTCCCCTATCGGAGGGGGATTAACCACCTCACCCACCTCTCCCCATTTACACACACTGGGCAGCCTGTTAACCTATTGGAGGGGGATTAACCCCCTCACCCACCTATCCCCATCTACACACACGGGGCAGCCTGTTCCCCTATCGGAGGGGGATTAAGCCCCTCAACCACCTCTCCCCATTTACACACACTGGGCAGTCTGTTCCCCTATCGGAGGGGGATTAACCCCCTCACCCACCTCTCCCCATTTACACACACTGGGCAGCCTGTGCCCCGATCGGAGGGGGATTAACCTCCTCAACCACCTCTCCCCATTTACACACACTGGGCAGCCTGTTCCCCTATCGGAGGGGGATTAACCCCCTCACCCACCTCTCCCCAGTTACACACACTGGGCAGCCTGTTCCCCTATCGGAGGGGGATTAACCCACTCACCCACCTCTCCCCATTTACACACACTGGGCAGCCTGTTCCCCTATCGGAGGGGGATTAACCCCCTCATCCACCTCTCCCCATTTACACACACTGGACAGCCTGTTCCACTATCGGAGGGCGATTAACCCCCTCACCCACCTCTCCCCATTTACACACACTGGGCAGCCTGTTCCCCCTATCGGAGGGGGATTAACCCCCTCACCCACCTCTCCACATTTACACACATTGGGCAGCCTGTTCCCCGATCGGAGGGGGATTAAGCCCCTCACCCACCTCTCCCCATTTACACACACTGGGCAGCCTGTTCCCCTATCGGAGGGGGATTAACTCCCTCACCCACCTCTCCCCATTTACACACACTGGGCAGCCTTTTCCCCTATGGGAGGGGGTTTAACCCCCTCACCCACCTCTCCCCATTCACACACTGGGCAGCCTGTTAACCAATTGGAGGCGGATTAACCCCCTCACACACCTCTCCCCATTTACACACACGGGGCAGCCTGTTCCCATATCGGAGGGCGATTAACCCCCTCGCCCATCTCTCCCCATTTACACACACTGGGCAGCCTGTTCCCCTATCGGAGGGGGAGTAACCCCCTCACCCACCTTTCCCCATTTACACACATTGAGTAGCCTGTTCCCCTATCGGAGGGGGATTAACCCCCTCACCCACCTCTCCCCATTTACACACATTGGGTAGCCTGTTCCCCTATCGGAGGGGGATTAACTCCCTCACCCACCTCTCCCCATTTACACACATTGGGTAGCCTGTTCCCCTATCGGAGGGGGATTAACCCCCTCACTCACCTCTCCCCATTTACACACACTGGGCAGCCTGTGCCCTTATCGGACGGGGATTAACCCCCTCACCCACCTTTCCCCATTTACACACACTGGGCAGCCTGTTCCCCTATCGGAGGGGGATTAACCCTCTCACCCACCTCTCCCTATTTACACACACTGGGCAGCCTGTTCCCCTATCGGAGGGGGATGAACCCCCTCACCCACCTCTCCCCATTTACACACTTGGCAGCCTGTTCCCCTATCGGAGTGGGATTAACCCCCTCACCCACCTCTCCCCATTTACACACACTGGGCAGTCTGTTCCCCTATCGGAGGGGGATTAACCCTCTCACCCACCTCTCCCCATTTACACACACTGGCCAGCCTGTTCCCCTATCAGAGGGGGATTAACCCCCTCACCCAACTCTCCCCATTTACACACACGGGGCAGCCTGTTCCCCTATCGGAGGGCGATTAACCCCCTCACCCCCCTCTCCCCATTTACACACATTGGGCAGTCTGTTCCCCTATCAGAGGGGGGTTAACCCCTCACCCACCTCTCCCCATTTACACACACCGGGCAGCCTGTTCCCCTATCGGACGGGGATTAACCCCCTCACCCACCTATCCCCATTTACACACACGGGGCAGCCAGTTCCCCTATCGGAGGGCGATTAACCCCCTCGCCCACCTCTCCCCATTTACACACACTGGGCAGTCTGTTCCCCTATCTGAGGGGGATTAACCCCCTCACCCACCACTCCCCATTTACACACATTGGGCAGCCTGTTCCCCTATCGGAGGGGGATTAAGCCCCTCACCCACCTCTCCCCATTTACACACACTGGGCAGCCTGTTCCCCTATCGGAGTGGGATTAAGCCCCTCACCCACATCTTCCCATTCACACACACTGGGCAGCCTGTTCCACTATCGGAGGGGGATTAACCCTCTCACCCACCTCTCCCCATTTACACACACTGGGCAGTCTGTTCCCCTATCGTGGGGGGATTAACCCTCTCACCCACCTCTCCCCATTTACACACACTGGGCAGTCTGTTCCCCTATCGTGGGGGGATTAACCCTCTCACCCACATCTCCCCATTTACACACATTGGCCAGCCTGTTCCCCTATCGGAGGGGGATTAAGCCCCTCACCCACATCTTCCCATTCACACACACTGGGCAGCCTGTTCCACTAACGGAGGGGGATTAACCCCCTCACTCACCTCTCCCCATTTACACACACTGGGCAGCCTGTTCCCCTATCGGAGGGGGATTAACCCCCTCACCCACCTCTCCCCATTTACACACACTGGGCAGCCTGTTCCCCTATCGGAGGGGGATTAACCTACTCAACCACCTCTCCCCATTTACACACACTGGGCAGCCTGTTCCCCTATCGGAGGGGGATTAACCCCCTCACCCACCTCTCCCCATTCACACACTCGGCAGCCTGTTAACCAATTGGAGGCGGATTAACCCCCTCACCCACCTCTCCCCATTTTCACACACTGGGCAGCCTGTTCCCCTATCAGAGGGGGATTAACCCCCTCACCCACCTCTCCCCATTTACACACACTGGGCAGCCTGTTCCCCTATCAGAGGGGAGTTAACCCCTCACCCACCTCTCCCCATTTCCACACACCGGGCAGCCTGTTCCCCTATCGGAGGGGGATTAACCACCTCACCCACCTCTCCCCATTTACACACACTGGGCAGCCTGTTAACCTATTGGAGGGGGATTAACCCCCTCACCCACCTATCCCCATCTACACACACGGGGCAGCCTGTTCCCCTATCGGAGGGGGATTAAGCCCCTCAACCACCTCTCCCCATTTACACACACTGGGCAGTCTGTTCCCCTATCGGAGGGGGATTAACCCCCTCACCCACCTCTCCCCATTTACACACACTGGGCAGCCTGTGCCCCGATCGGAGGGGGATTAACCTCCTCAACCACCTCTCCCCATTTACACACACTGGGCAGCCTGTTCCCCTATCGGAGGGGGATTAACCCCCTCACCCACCTCTCCCCAGTTACACACACTGGGCAGCCTGTTCCCCTATCGGAGGGGGATTAACCCACTCACCCACCTCTCCCCATTTACACACACTGGGCAGCCTGTTCCCCTATCGGAGGGGGATTAACCCCCTCATCCACCTCTCCCCATTTACACACACTGGACAGCCTGTTCCACTATCGGAGGGCGATTAACCCCCTCACCCACCTCTCCCCATTTACACACACTGGGCAGCCTGTTCCCCCTATCGGAGGGGGATTAACCCCCTCACCCACCTCTCCACATTTACACACATTGGGCAGCCTGTTCCCCGATCGGAGGGGGATTAAGCCCCTCACCCACCTCTCCCCATTTACACACACTGGGCAGCCTGTTCCCCTATCGGAGGGGGATTAACTCCCTCACCCACCTCTCCCCATTTACACACACTGGGCAGCCTTTTCCCCTTTGGGAGGGGGTTTAACCCCCTCACACACCTCTCCCCATTCACACACTGGGCAGCCTGTTAACCAATTGGAGGCGGATTAACCCCCTCACACACCTCTCCCCATTTACACACACTGGGCAGCCTGTTCCCCTATCGGAGGGGGATTAACCCCCTCACCCACCTCTCCCCATTTACACACACTGGGCAGCCTATTCCCCTATCGGAGCGGCATTAACCCCCTCATCCACCTCTCCCCATTTACACACACTGGGCAGCCTGTTCCACTATCGGAGGGCGATTAACCCCCTCACCCACCTCTCCCATTTACACACACTGGGTAGCCTGTGCCCCTATCGGAGGGGGATTAACCTCCTCAACCACCTCTCCCCATTTACACCCACTGGGCAGCCTGTTCCCCTATCGGAGGGGGATTAACCCCCACACCCACCTCTCCCCATTTACACACACTGGGCAGCCTGTATCCCTATCAGAGGGGGGTTCACCCCTCACTCACCTCTCCCCATTTACACACACCGGGCAGCCTGTTCCCCTATCGGAGGGGGATTAACCCCCTCACCCACCTCTCCCCATTTACACACACTGGGCAGCCAGTTACCCTATTGGAGGGGGATTAACCCCCTCACCCACCTATCCCCATTTACACACACGGGGCAGCCTGTTCCCATATCGGAGGGCGATTAACCCCCTCGCCCATCTCCCCATTTACACACACTGGGCAGTCTGTTCCCCTATCTGAGGGGGATTAACCCCCTCACCCACCACTCCCCATTTACACACATTGGGTAGCCTGTTCCCCTATCGGAGGGGGATTAACCCCCTCACCCACCTTTCCCCATTTACACACACTGGGCAGCCTGTTCCCCTATCGGAGGGGGATTAAACCCCTCACCCACCTCTCCCCATTTACACACACCGGGCAGCCTGTGCCCCTATCGGAGGGGGATTAACCCTCTCACCCACCTCTCCCTATTTACACACACTGGGCAGCCTGTTCCCCTATCGGAGGGGGATTAAACCCCTCACCCACCTCTCCCCATTTACACACACCGGGCAGCCTGTTCCCCTATCGGACGGGGATTAACCCCCTCACCCACCTATCCCCATTTACACACACGGGGCAGCCAGTTCCCCTATCGGAGGGCGATTAACCCCCTCGCCCACCTCTCCCCATTTACACACACTGGGCAGTCTGTTCCCCTATCTGAGGGGGATTAACCCCCTCACCCACCACTCCCCATTTACACACATCGGGCAGCCTGTTCCCCTATCGGAGGGGGATTAAGCCCCTCACCCACCTCTCCCCATTTACACACACTGGGCAGCCTGTTCCCCTATCGGAGTGGGATTAAGCCCCTCACCCACATCTTCCCATTCACACACACTGGGCAGCCTGTTCCACTATCGGAGGGGGATTAACCCTCTCACCCACCTCTCCCCATTTACACACACTGGGCAGTCTGTTCCCCTATCGTGGGGGGATTAACCCTCTCACCCACCTCTCCCCATTTACACACACTGGGCAGTCTGTTCCCCTATCGTGGGGGGATTAACCCTCTCACCCACATCTCCCCATTTACACACATTGGGCAGCCTGTTCCCCTATCGGAGGGGGATTAAGCCCCTCACCCACATCTTCCCATTCACACACACTGGGCAGCCTGTTCCACTAACGGAGGGGGATTAACCCCCTCACTCACCTCTCCCCATTTACACACACTGGGCAGCCTGTTCCCCTATCGGAGGGGGATTAACCCCCTCACCCACCTCTCCCCATTTACACACACTGGGCAGCCTGTTCCCCTATCGGAGGGGGATTAACCTACTCAACCACCTCTCCCCATTTACACACACTGGGCAGCCTGTTCCCCTATCGGAGGGGGATTAACCCCCTCACCCACCTCTCCCCATTCACACACTGGGCAGCCTGTTAACCAATTGGAGGCGGATTAACCCCCTCACCCACCTCTCCCCATTTTCACACACTGGGCAGCCTGTTCCCCTATCAGAGGGGGATTAACCCCCTCACCCACCTCTCCCCATTTACACACACTGGGCAGCCTGTTCCCCTATCAGAGGGGAGTTAACCCCTCACCCACCTCTCCCCATTTCCACACACCGGGCAGCCTGTTCCCCTATCGGAGGGGGATTAACCACCTCACCCACCTCTCCCCATTTACACACACTGGGCAGCCTGTTAACCTATTGGAGGGGGATTAACCCCCTCACCCACCTATCCCCATCTACACACACGGGGCAGCCTGTTCCCCTATCGGAGGGGGATTAAGCCCCTCAACCACCTCTCCCCATTTACACACACTGGGCAGTCTGTTCCCCTATCGGAGGGGGATTAACCCCCTCACCCACCTCTCCCCATTTACACACACTGGGCAGCCTGTGCCCCGATCGGAGGGGGATTAACCTCCTCAACCACCTCTCCCCATTTACACACACTGGGCAGCCTGTTCCCCTATCGGAGGGGGATTAACCCCCTCACCCACCTCTCCCCAGTTACACACACTGGGCAGCCTGTTCCCCTATCGGAGGGGGATTAACCCACTCACCCACCTCTCCCCATTTACACACACTGGGCAGCCTGTTCCCCTATCGGAGGGGGATTAACCCCCTCACCCACCTCTCCCCAGTTACACACACTGGGCAGCCTGTTCCCCTATCGGAGGGGGATTAACCCACTCACCCACCTCTCCCCATTTACACACACTGGGCAGCCTGTTCCCCTATCGGAGGGGGATTAACCCCCTCACCCACCTCTCCACATTTACACACATTGGGCAGCCTGTTCCCCGATCGGAGGGGGATTAAGCCCCTCACCCACCTCTCCCCATTTACACACACTGGGCAGCCTGTTCCCCTATCGGAGGGGGATTAACTCCCTCACCCACCTCTCCCCATTTACACACACTGGGCAGCCTTTTCCCCTATGGGAGGGGGTTTAACCCCCTCACCCACCTCTCCCCATTCACACACTGGGCAGCCTGTTAACCAATTGGAGGCGGATTAACCCCCTCACACACCTCTCCCCATTTACACACACGGGGCAGCCTGTTCCCATATCGGAGGGCGATTAACCCCCTCGCCCATCTCTCCCCATTTACACACACTGGGCAGCCTGTTCCCCTATCGGAGGGGGATTAACCCCCTCACCCACCTTTCCCCATTTACACACATTGAGTAGCCTGTTCCCCTATCGGAGGGGGATTAACCCCCTCACCCACCTCTCCCCATTTACACACATTGGGTAGCCTGTTCCCCTATCGGAGGGGGATTAACTCCCTCACCCACCTCTCCCCATTTACACACATTGGGTAGCCTGTTCCCCTATCGGAGGGGGATTAACCCCCTCACTCACCTCTCCCCATTTACACACACTGGGCAGCCTGTGCCCTTATCGGACGGGGATTAACCCCCTCACCCACCTTTCCCCATTTACACACACTGGGCAGCCTGTTCCCCTATCGGAGGGGGATTAACCCTCTCACCCACCTCTCCCTATTTACACACACTGGGCAGCCTGTTCCCCTATCGGAGGGGGATGAACCCCCTCACCCACCTCTCCCCATTTACACACTTGGCAGCCTGTTCCCCTATCGGAGTGGGATTAACCCCCTCACCCACCTCTCCCCATTTACACACACTAGGCAGTCTGTTCCCCTATCGGAGGGGGATTAACCCTCTCACCCACCTCTCCCCATTTACACACACTGGCCAGCCTGTTCCCCTATCAGAGGGGGATTAACCCCCTCACCCAACTCTCCCCATTTACACACACTGGGCAGCCTGTTCTCCCTATCGGAGGGGGATTAACCCCCTCACCTATCTCTCCCATTTACACACAATGGGCAGCCTGATCCCCTATCGGAGGGGGATTAAACCCCTCACCCACCTCTCCCTATTTACACACCCTGGGCAGCCTGTGCCCCTATCGGAGGGGGATTAACCCCCTCCCCCACCTCTCCCCATTTACACACACTGGGCAGCCTGTGCCCCTATCGGAGGGGGATTAAGCCCCTCCCCCACCTCTCCCCATTTACACACACTGGGCAGCCTGTTCCCCTATCGGAGGGGGATTAACCCCCTCACCCACCTCTCCCTATTTACACACACTGGGCAGCCTGTGCCCCTATCGGAGGGGGATTAACCCCCTCCCCCACCTCTCCCCATTTACACACACTGGGCAGCCTGTTCCCCTATCAGAGGTGGATTAACCCCCTCACCCACCTCTCCCCATTTACACACACTGGGCAGCCTGTTCCCCTATCAGAGGGGGATTTACCCCCTCACACACCTCTCCCCATTTACACACACTGGGTAGCCTGTTCCCCTATCAGAGGGGGATTAACCCCCTCACCCACCTATCCCCATTTACACACACGGGGCAGCCTGTTCCCCTATCGGAGGGCGATTAACCCCCTCACCCCCCTCTCCCCATTTACACACATTGGGCAGTCTGTTCCCCTATCAGAGGGGGGTTAACCCCTCACCCACCTCTCCCCATTTACACACACGGGGCAGCCAGTTCCCCTATCGGAGGGCGATTAACCCCCTCGCCCACCTCTCCCCATTTACACACACTGGGCAGTCTGTTCCCCTATCTGAGGGGGATTAACCCCCTCACCCACCACTCCCCATTTAAACACATTGGGCAGCCTGTTCCCCTATCGGAGTGGGATTAAGCCCCTCACCCACATCTTCCCATTCACACATACTGGGCAGCCTGTTCCACTATCGGAGGGGGATTAACCCTCTCACCCACCTCTCCCCATTTACACACACTGGGCAGTCTGTTCCCCTATCGAGGGGGGATTAACCCTCTCACCCACCTCTCCCCATTTACACACACTGGGCAGTCTGTTCCCCTATCGTGGGGGGATTAACCCTCTCACCCACATCTCCCCATTTACACACATTGGGCAGCCTGTTCCCCTATCGGAGGGGGATTAAGCCCCTCACCCACATCTTCCCATTCACACACACTGGGCAGCCTGTTCCACTAACGGAGGGGGATTAACCCCCTCACTC